>NW_026107768.1:0-519 GCF_025091365.1 Daktulosphaira vitifoliae | reverse complement strand
TTGAATTTTTAGTTGTGATAACCTTTCTTTTTGCTCATTCGAGCTTTCTAAAATAGAGTGAAAAATTTTTGGTGAATAAAAAAGAACACCTATTCCAAAATAATTTATTATTCGATAGTTTTTCAAAAAATTATCAGGTGTATAATCTGATGTACAATATATTATGCTATGAGATACATAATATTTTTTGTAACAAAATTTATTTTTGATCTAAGGAAATGGAGCAGTTCAAGTTCAAAAAACTATTTGTACCAATTGTTTCCAAACTGGTCGATAAAAATATTTGGAATTGCACTTTGAGTTGACTTGAACTCGCCCTTGGGTCTAATAATTACGTTTTAGAAGTATTTATTATTAATTATTATATTTATTTAAATATTTGAATTTCATAGTATCTATTTCATAAAATTACTATCATCCTACAGACATGATAGGTAAGTGTTTTGGCTAAGGACTAAACGTGTAGCGTTAAAATTATATTGAAGACGTATGTGATTATTGCTATTACAATGATAAATA
>NW_026107767.1:0-519 GCF_025091365.1 Daktulosphaira vitifoliae | reverse complement strand
TGTTTAATTTTCATTTAATTTTATTAATGGTTTATTATGCAATATTTTGTTGGAGGTTCTAAAGCATAGGTTAAATTGTACTAACCTTACGTTTTATGTAATGCAATGTTGATTCTAGTATTAAATGCACTACGTATACGATTTATACTATTCTTCATATAGTCAATATAATTATTTACGAAAACGATTTAAATTTTAAATAAAATTACGATTTTTGTAAAATAAATCTTTTTTATATTTTTAACTTAGTAATGCTATTACTTTTTGGAAAATGTATGGATTTTTTTATGAGAAATAATATTTTTTAATAATCCCTTTTTCATTCGACATACTTTATCTTATCAGGATATTAATATGGAACTAGCAGATCATGAAGCTTTTGGAATAATACACCAATTTTTTAAAATTAAACACTATCTAAAGATTTGCATCGAAGCCTTTTATTTTGATAGTGATTTTAATCACTGTCAGATATCATTATACTTGATCCAACTATGCCACGTCACCACTGTGCCGCGA
>NW_026107766.1:0-520 GCF_025091365.1 Daktulosphaira vitifoliae | reverse complement strand
AACAACAGCTTTCTGGTGACATTACTTGACTCACAAGCGTAATTATAGCAATTAGACCATAAATATGGAATTGAGCACAAAGGACCCACACACGTGGTTAGACTCGCAGACGGCCACACAACACGTACCACTACTTTTACTGCGAACATCACAGATCTGACGATTAATTTTACGGCCATGATCTTAGATAATCTACACTACGACTATTTTTTGACGGATCAGTGAGTCTCTTGAGATTATACTGTATGTACAATTTATCTAGGCGCAAAGCGACGTACAAAGACGTGCTGGAAAGCAAGCACTCCCTGCAATATAGACCTGCATAAATTAGGTATAGCAGGCAACCCACATATGCGCAAGTTATTAACAAAGAGCTATAAGATTTATAATAATAAAGAGTGGGTATGTAACACAGGCGTAGGGTACATACAACTTTACTAGTCGTACCCATTATTAGCTATGTAATGACTTTTAAGTTCATCCCATACAATATGGGCCATATGCCTTATAAGGCTTAACT
>NW_026107765.1:0-520 GCF_025091365.1 Daktulosphaira vitifoliae | reverse complement strand
CAGGCTTCAACGTCTGAGGTTATTAGCCTTGTGTTCATGTTACATGGCGTGAATTACATTAATATTAAAGATCGAAGATTATAATAGCTTTAAATTTGGATACATGTTAATTGAAGATTGTTTTTAATGTTGATTTTCGTGAGGAATTTTAGAATTTTTTGCTGTTGTCTTCGTGGAGAGCTTCTCCTAAGATGTTTGGTATTGATTGGGAGTTTCGAGTATTTTGAAGATCAGGGCAGTCTAAGATGACGTGTTGGATAGTTAGGTCTTCTTGGTATTTGTTATATATTGGTGGTGGATCTTTGCTGATTAGGAACTAATGAGTCCAAAAGGAATGTTGAATTCTCACTATGTTAAGAGTGAATTCTTGTCTTCTATTTAGATTGTGTAGGTAGTGCCACTTTTTGGTGCATTTTTTAATTTTTTTAATTAATTTTACGGCGGCACAAAATCCCAGTAACTTGTCATGTCATATTTACTTTATTTTTTATGGATATATTTATGTCGTTAGCCGATATGT
>NW_026107764.1:0-520 GCF_025091365.1 Daktulosphaira vitifoliae | reverse complement strand
GATTTAAACATTTTTAATTATAATTCTTTGATAAAAAATGTATTGAAGTAATAGCCATATTATTATTTAAATTTTTTAAGACTTTTAAAACACATTTTTCTTTTTTGAAAAATCTGATTGCTTCAAAAATAGTTTGTATAGAGGAGTCACATTACATTGAATTTTTATTTTAAATAATTTTAAAATAATAATAATTGTTAGTATCAAATTCGCAAATATAAAATAAAAATATGCAAAATTTTACAACCTAAGTACTTTTAGGTCATTTTATACAATATATTCATATTTTAAAATGTGTTAACTATCATATAATTAAATTGTCAATACTAATTTTGAAAAATAAACTTGAATTTTAATATTTGATTTATTTTCTTAAAAGTTACTATACAGAAAATAAAATAAATCCCAAATATTTTTTAAATCAATGAAAATTATTTTATAAAATACATCTGTTTCTAAAAAAATAATTTTTAAGAAAATTAAAATACTTTTATTATTTAACTATTGCGCATTGTATAAA
>NW_026107763.1:0-520 GCF_025091365.1 Daktulosphaira vitifoliae | reverse complement strand
TTAATATAGCAACTTTTTTACAAAAACTAACTTTTTTAACTTGACTTTTGAAAATGTTCCGGAAATACTGTGTCCTTTAAATATATATCATATTAAAGCTTATGTCATGTACTATAGAATTAAAAAAAAAATTTGTCCCGACGACCTTCTTTCTATGCGCAAATGGCTACCGTATTCAAAAATATGATATTTTTATGTTAAAATCCTGGGTTTTGTATTTTATTTTATTTTAAAATATCTTATAAGGGCAATACACTGACTTTTATAAATGATATATTATTTAATTAACATAGAATACAGTTCATAAGACATAAGAAATTAAACTTTTAATTAAAATTTTATTACATTTATAAAGTCGAAAAAGTAACTTTTAAATTTGATTTAGCTTATATTACAAATTTTATCATGAAATGAGAGCGACGAACAGTTGCCGAATTGATAACACTAGTGTCTTTCACGCTTAGGGTACGAAGTGTAAATTCGCCTGTGATAATTTATATTTTGAATTTTTTTTTTTGAG
>NW_026107762.1:0-520 GCF_025091365.1 Daktulosphaira vitifoliae | reverse complement strand
TAAATATACTACCACGAATGCAGATAAAATGGATTTAACACAAATTTAGCGGGAATGGGAAGTGCTATTTGGTTTTGTTATAGTGAAGGGGTATATTTGACTAATCGCGAGCTCTAACGACAAATATATTTGTAATACAAAATTTTAAAAACTGAGTGAAGAATTATGAAAATACATGTAATATACTAAATGTTGCCGTTACTTCAAAATTTCCCCATTTGCAGAAAATGTATAACAAAATTGAAGAATCGCCTGAAAAAGGCTTTATGTCCAGTCCATTTTATCTTAGTTTGTGTTACCATCTTATAAAATCTTGTGTTTTTTATTTTAAACAAAAACAATGTTTTACAAGACCAATTTTTTTAATACCTAAAGAAAACTTAAAAAAAATAGACCTGGTATTTTATGAGTTTTGAAAAAAATTATCTGGATTTAGTCTAAAAAAAACCCAGCACAGGGGGGTCGCGGCACAGTTGTGATGTGGTATAGTTGGATCAAGTATAATGATATCTGACAGTGA
>NW_026107761.1:0-520 GCF_025091365.1 Daktulosphaira vitifoliae | reverse complement strand
TATATATATATATATATAGTTAGTAGAGTATGAGTAGACTAAGTGGAAGGGAGAGAAAAATGAGATCTAGGTGAGGGTTATAAAATAATATACTCGGGTAAAACCAATACAAAGAATGATGTAGGAATAATAATGGATGAGGATAATAAAAATAAAATAGTTGAAATAGTTAGAAAAAGTTTTGAATATATTAAGTGCCTATGCATCACAAGTAGTATGTGATGAAATAGACAAGAGAATATTATGGAGAGAAATGGATGAGGTTATGCGAGGAATATCTGGTAATGAGGATATTGTCATGAAATATGAAAGAGTATATGAAGGAAATGATTTTAATGGAAGATTGAGCCTGGAGAATGAATTCTGGATTTCGTAAAAAACAAAAAGAACACAGGAATAGAACCGAGGATTCGGTGGTTGAAATTGAAATGTGAAAAATAAAAAAGTTTTTAATGATGGTAAAATGAAGGCCTGTGTGGAGTGTTAAGGGAAACATTATGTTATGTGTGGAATATATTTA
>NW_026107760.1:0-520 GCF_025091365.1 Daktulosphaira vitifoliae | reverse complement strand
CTTTTTTTTACAGCCTCGCAAAAGTTCAAAAATATGACCTTTTTTTAATTTTCTCAAAAAATATTTAACTTACAAAAAAAAATTTTGTACAAAAGTTCTTTAAAAGACAATTATAAACAAAAAAATGATCTTATATTTTTTCATTTAAACAAATATTTTTAAAGTGTAGTGTATATTAATATACAAGCGATAGAGTAGGTAATTGATTTGATGCTATATTGTTTAAACCCAACTAAATGCTAAATTGTACATTCCTTAACTACTATCATATTATGTCAATTGCCACCGGAATTTCTGGTAGTCTTTTTCTTTTTTTTTGCCTTAATACCAACTACTTGGGGTCGGCCACCCTTATTCTAAGCTTCCACTTGACACGATCTTCTACATCTTCTACGCTCACATCAGCTGTCCTCAAATCGCATTTGATCAATCAATAGCATCCCTCCATCTCTTTTTTGGTCTTCCTCTATCTCTTCTTCCTTCATCATTCATTTTTATAACTGTTCTTACAGCTTCCGAT
>NW_026107759.1:0-521 GCF_025091365.1 Daktulosphaira vitifoliae | reverse complement strand
ACTGTTTGGAATTGATATTATACGATTGTCAAGTAAAACCCCCCGATCCGTCATTTATGTTAAGAAAATTAACTTAACGTTAAAAGTATAAAGTAGTGAAATAATTTACTCTGGGAATTGTAAAGTTTCATTTCAATATATATTTTTACACTTATACTAAACAATGGCGGGTTAATAAAGGTTTAAGGCAGTGTGAAACACCNCGGGTTAATAAAGGTTTAAGGCAGTGTGAAACACCGTGCCAACACCAATTTGTGTAATAAATGAGTCATCCAAAATTATTTTTTGGAAATAATTTAAAAAATTTTAAATTAACTTATTAAAATAATAACTTTAATATCTTTAATTGAGGATAATATTAGCAGTAATAATATTCATTATCATTAATAAGTCTAGACTTCAAATATTGTCTTCACGTCGGTAAAAATTGTGTTGGCTATCAGTATTTTAGCTTCGATGCGAAGCTGAGAAGGTATTAATTTTACCATGATGTGTTTATTTTTTTTTTTATTTTTTTTTTT
>NW_026107758.1:0-521 GCF_025091365.1 Daktulosphaira vitifoliae | reverse complement strand
TAGGAAAAAATGGGTTTTTATAGTAGACGAGGGTCGTGTAGCGATCCCTAGTGTGATCTTAGAAACTATGGATCTTAATTATTAGTTAAATGTGATTGGCTANTGGATCTTAATTATTAGTTAAATGTGATTGGCTAGACTTAGTTGAGAACCCACACATGGGCGTGACTTTGAATCTGTACGATAGTCAGATTTAATTGACTAATTTATTGATTATTTTAAGTCTTAAATAAGGGAACCCTGTTTTGGTGAATTCATAATATATGACATACATGTACAGAAGATAACATAATATAATATTACATATTTTTAATATTTTCATTTCTATTTTCTACTGCGACTTTTAAATAATAATATGTGTATTGTGATTTATTTTATTATATTTAATTTGACAAATTTTTGTACCTATGATTAGTGATATTATATTTGAAGTCGCACTCCCACCACCAGCACCCACGAACCACCACTGGGTTTTTTGGTCAAATTAAAACTAAAAACACGTTGAGCGACCAGTAAAATTT
>NW_026107757.1:0-521 GCF_025091365.1 Daktulosphaira vitifoliae | reverse complement strand
TAGACTAATTGAAAGAAGTCAAGTTAAAAGTCAGAAAACATACAAGAATACACTGACATAAACTGTAAGAGAAAAACTAAGCTATGGCCCTTTCATAATAGACAAATAAGTGGTCAGTCAATACGTGGGCGGCATAAATGAGGCTTATGGCGTCGGATCCCCATCCGCATCGACATGTATAATATTTTTATAGGTGATAAGTGTATGCCTTTCGCTACTATACTTATAAATAATTTTAGTAAAAAGTTTAAAATCACCCTTGCACCCTGAGGTGTCAAAGTATCCTTAATAGTTCTATTAATGTTCTAAATGTTTAATTATAATTTTTTTTATAATTTTGGAGCCACGGATATGCGTAGAAAATTGTTGGCTCATGAAAATTATTCATAGAACTTACTTACGAAAAAGTAAAAATGAAATGTACCCCTGAATTAATGTATTTTTTTATGATGTGAGTAATACAAGAATTAGTGAATATTCTTGAGAAGAATATAAAATATAAAATATAAAACCCAATATAA
>NW_026107756.1:0-521 GCF_025091365.1 Daktulosphaira vitifoliae | reverse complement strand
GTTGTTTTTATTTGCGGTACGAACTAAGCTCACGTCCGATTATTTATAGGACAATCAGAAAACGTGATCAGCTTAACACGAACAAAAATGAGCCTTAAAATGCGAATAACAGTAAGGTTTCCGAGAAAATCTATTAGGTTTACCAGTGACAATTTGTTAAGTATACATAATCTAATCTAACGTGCTAAAACCGTATAGGGTAATTATTCGACAGTCGGGAACAATCTAGACTTGAGTTAACTTCAATTATGATTTTAAATTTAGTATGACTATCAATAATAAAACGGTGCTTGAGTCATTGAAGTACTTTTGAATTAGAAAATGATGTGTACTTCCGCCGTGGATAACAATGTGTGTTTCGTTACAATAGGATTTCATTTTATTGAAATAACTCTCTGAGTTGTCACCATTAGCGTCTTGTTTATGTCAACAATTTCTTGTCATTGTTAACATTACAATACTTTATGTAATATATAAATTTATGGACTGAATCGACATAAAATTATTTAACTGGCAAAATA
>NW_026107755.1:0-521 GCF_025091365.1 Daktulosphaira vitifoliae | reverse complement strand
AATTTTCGAATTTTTTTCAATTTTTTTTACTTAAAGCTACCATAACTTTTTCAAAAATGAACAAATCAATATAATTTTTTTTATACATGTATAATGTCTTTACCAACCATTTGATGCATATTTTTTTTTAAATTTGACCCTTTACCTGACCACAGGAATGGATTCAAAATGACAACTCTTTCACAAAAAATGTAATATACTTTATCATGGAAAAAAAAATTTCAGGATTTTGATTGTCTTCACTGTGAAAATGGCTACCAAATGATATTTTTGTATGAAAATTCTGGATGTCATATTTTATAATTTTAACTATATAATCCTGTAACTTTTTGAAAAATGTATGGATCAATACAATTTTTTTATGAGAAATAATATTTATATCCCTCTTTCATTCGATATAATTTATCTTAATCAGGATATAAATAAGGTTATAGCAGATCATGAAGTTTTATCAATAATCCACCAATTTTTTAAAATTAAACACTATCTAATGATTTGCATCGAAGCGTTTTTTATGATAG
>NW_026107754.1:0-521 GCF_025091365.1 Daktulosphaira vitifoliae | reverse complement strand
GTGAAGCGAAAGCTACTGGTTTTTCGGAATTATCAGGGTACACATGTGATAAAACTGCACCTAGCGCATACGAAGAAGAGTCAACTATTAGTTTAAGTGGTAATTTTTGATCAAAATATTAAAAATTTAGTCTATGAACGGTTATCATAGTTATCTTAAAACTCTTACCATTTTTGCACATAGTGGCCAAATGACCTTTTGAATTACATATGTTGCAGTTTTAATCCTTGTATCGACAGTTTCTTTGTAAACGGTTTGAGCGGCCACATACTGCACACTTTGGTTTATCCAATGGTTGACGATTGACCTGTTTATTTTGGTGTAATTGCTTTTGATAGTTGAGTTCCGATTCATGTTGTTTCCAAGTATTTTTTTCCCTTATGGTAGCTTCCTTAGTAGTTACAATGTCCATTAGATTCGCATACGTGGATTTTAGATCAGATGCGTCTTCTTCTATTATTAGCCGGTCTTGTATTTTTCCAGGACTCATTCCTACAACGAATATATCTCATATAACAGTG
>NW_026107753.1:0-521 GCF_025091365.1 Daktulosphaira vitifoliae | reverse complement strand
AAGCATGTAATTGTTCGCATTTACCTTATTTTTCTTTTGTGGTTGCTTGTATTGGTTTTATTTTAATTTCTCACCATAATAGACGTGTTTGTTAGTCGTTGTATTGTATTCTCGTTTTATTATACTTATGTGTATATTAAATTTCAAATTGTTATTTTTTTTATTATCTCAATAATTTACGTCGTTTACGATACGCACTTATAAGGTGCTCTCTAATGAGAACTACGTCTATTATCATTTATAACCATTGTATATACTTTTTAAAATATTTTCATATTATACTAGGATTTTACTAATAATATTTTTGAGGGATTCTTTATAGTCGATATCGATATTCTTAAAATTTACTCTGGATTCACCAAAATAAAATTATAAAATTTAAAATATTAATTTAAAATTAATAATTTTTAAAAATACTTATCTTGAAAAGCTACAAATATTACTAAAGATTCGTGTAGTATGCGTATTTCGGGGACAATGTTACTCTCATTAGTGTTAAACATGTAAGTGTTTACTGCTGA
>NW_026107752.1:0-521 GCF_025091365.1 Daktulosphaira vitifoliae | reverse complement strand
TCCATTTTTTTCGATATTGATATAAGACCGCAATTTTGTAAAGTTCGGTCTCCTGCATCGAAATACAGTAACGTAATGATGCAAAACTCGTTCTAAACCGGGTTAAAACAAATTTAAAACCAACACATGCTGCAAAACTCGTTATGTCCATTCTTGTACTGCAGCAAAAGTCGTTTTCTCCCGCTTAATAAAACTGGTGCAAAACTCGTCATGTCCCATTGCAAATTGAACCACCAACAACTAAACTGCTGCATATACCGTTATATCCACTCTGTTAAGCTCACATATAATTCTTATTTTGTAAGCAGTTTTACTACTATTCTGAGTTTTGAGTAGCGTTCTTGATTGTGCTGGTAACACTGATTCTGTCAACACTCACAGCTGGTATTCACTCTACACATTCCATCAATAAATCTTGTTTTATTATTGCGATATTTCTACCTTGTTTTTAACCTCTTAACAACGAATTAAATGTTTTTAAAGCCTTTTAAAGAATACAAATGAATCCACTGCAAGTTAAG
>NW_026107751.1:0-521 GCF_025091365.1 Daktulosphaira vitifoliae | reverse complement strand
GGCTTGTTTACTTTACTGTTAGAAACAAAATTAAAATGTTCCTTGAAATCCGAAGTCGAACAATAAGATTTTACAGCTTGATTTATTAAGTATAGCCCTTAATACTTTACCCCTTATTTGTTCGTTAAATAATGATATATATGTATATATATATTATAAATGTATAGATTAAAATCAGGGGTAACTTTTGAAAGTTATTATTTTTTTACTGTAAAACGGAGGGTGATTTTCATAAAATTCTGATAGATTGATAATAGTATTATAATTTTGCTTTTTGAGTTGTTATAATTTTGATTTGTTGACAATTGTATCAAGCAACATAGAAGAATTTTTATCTCTGCGTTATGGTAAAAATAGAGCACTGCTAAACACTACTTTACTTTTCATGTTGTGATAAGTAAAGATGGGCAAGTTAATGGAAATAACTAACTCAAGTTAAGTTAAGTATTATCAATGTTGATAAATAATTTGTTAAAAATTAACAAATTATAAATATAACTAGCTAATTTAAAAAATAAGTT
>NW_026107750.1:0-521 GCF_025091365.1 Daktulosphaira vitifoliae | reverse complement strand
ACACACTGTTTATGATAACAGTTGTCACGAGTATTATCAAGTTGAAACCTATTATCATATCAAACTTAATTCGACAATACATATTTTAATAATATAAGAAATTAATGATTGGAATTGTCTAAATGGAGAAATTTGGTTAAACAACCGAATTTGAAAAAGTTATGGCAGTTTTAAGTACAAAAAACATCCCCATAGAAGGTGATATTTATCGCAAACATTTCATTTTTTGTCGAATTTCGGCAGCCATTTGTACATAGAAGATATGGTGTCGGGGCAAATTTTTTTTTTCATTTTATGTTTAAAGGACGCAGTATTTCTGAACCATTTTCAAAAATTAAGTTGAAAAAGTTCTATTTTTTATACAATGTTTCAAGTTTTGAACGCCCCTTATATAAGGGTAAATTGTCCAATTTTAATAAAAAGTATGTCAAATAGAAAGATGTAGTTATAATGTATTTAGAAGAAAAAAAATTTGTGCTGATACATACATTTTTCGAAAAGTTTTTAAGTTGAAAATTTTA
>NW_026107749.1:0-522 GCF_025091365.1 Daktulosphaira vitifoliae | reverse complement strand
ATTTGTATTATGAATTATTGTATAAACATATTAAGTCTTTATACTTAGTTGAATAATTAACATGTCCCGAACATTATGGTACAATCTACGGCTATGATAACATAAATAAATAGTGCTATGATCTAACATTGAAGTATCAATATAAAATAACTAAATATATTTATATAAATGATTATGCGATATTTTAATAATGTTGNATAAATGATTATGCGATATTTTAATAATGTTGTTTTAGTAAGTAAAGAGGAACTAAATAATAATTAGATAAGTAATTTGATTAAATGGTAATAAATTTATAAAGTGATTAATTCATATAAAACATAAACAAATATATTATGTATTGTTTATAGTTAAGTAAATTGCATCTTTTGTGCTTGTATATTAAAATATGGAAATTTATATAAAAAAAATGTAGATTAGAATTCTTGTGTAAATAAAGTGAAAAAAAAATTGCTTAATGGGTAGAAGAAAAAATGTGATATAATTATTAAGTTTTATTTTAAAGAAAATTGTGTATACATA
>NW_026107748.1:0-522 GCF_025091365.1 Daktulosphaira vitifoliae | reverse complement strand
AGATAATGTTTCAAATGTAATTATTTTTACAAGATTCAAAATTCTTGATTTATTTTTGCTTCTATCTACTACCTCCTGAGCACTTCTGTATTTTGCTAAAAGTACAAAAAGAAATATGTAAAAACACTCTACACATATGTGTTTTGGATAAGTGATAATAATAAAAGAATTTAAACTTTATTTGAATATTATTGCCTTTGTCAATGATACTCAATTTCTATTAATACATTTGTACGACATTAATTTAAATAGCTTTAATGAATAGGCAAACGTTCGTCGCATTCGTTTTNAGCTTTAATGAATAGGCAAACGTTCGTCGCATTCGTTTTTTGATAAAATTAACAAATTTAAGCTGATTGAAATGTTAAAATTAATTTTTTCGACTAAAAAGAAAAAAAATTGAATAAGTTTAACATAATATTCTATTTCAATTAGATTTATATAATATTCATTAAAATCAGTATACTCCCTTATAAGGTATTTTAAAATTAAATACCAAGAATTTTAACACAAAAATGGCAT
>NW_026107747.1:0-522 GCF_025091365.1 Daktulosphaira vitifoliae | reverse complement strand
AATCATGTAATTTAAATATATATTCTTTTTGAATTTTTTCTATTTTATCTTTCAATATTTTTTCATATGTATTTAAAAAATTATGTGTTATTTTGGGTTTTTTAACTCCAATAAGTTAATATTTGTAATTATTATTATGAATAAAAATATCAATAAAAAAAAAATTCTTTAGGNTAAAAATATCAATAAAAAAAAAATTCTTTAGGTCCTTTTTAACTAAATTTTATTATATGAAAGGATGATAATCATTGTTCATTGTATAAGGTTAGTAACTTTTTAAATATATTTTGAAATATCATCAATATATTAATAGGCTATTTATTTCAATTGTATATTTTCTTAAATATCTTACTGACCAATTTTGTTTCCACAGAAATACTATTTTTTTATAATGCAATTAAAAATGGCGAGAAATTTGTTTATTTCTTAAATTGATGAATTGTGCGTTCTACTTAAAATATAAGTGAATAAACCGAATGTAATATAATAAGACATACAAGCAACTGGACGATGTTCCATCAC
>NW_026107746.1:0-522 GCF_025091365.1 Daktulosphaira vitifoliae | reverse complement strand
TTGTTTTCTCGACCAAGTACACCCTACTGAGTGTACAACGACAGACGTAAAATAAACATGATTCCTACAGTGACGTGTCAGCCAAAAGTGCTTTTGCTTATTTAGGCCCCTAATAAAATGTTCAGTTATGTTTTCATAGCTCTTACGGTTGCCGCTTTTGGATCTGTTCAATACAATTTCACCGCCAATTGAAACGCGTGGCTCAAAATGACGGCTACAGAAATTCAAAGCGAACTGCTCATGTACCTATTCATCGGTATATCACTCTTTGTTATGTTCTATTTTTTTATGTTGTTCCTATATGTGCTCCCGTATTAGCCTTTATTTCTTTTGACAAAGGGATTTTCTACTAACGTACAACAGTCGTAGCCGCCTGTTTTTTTGAGAATAATATAGACTAGGTAAAAACCAGCAGATCTGTCCTTGATTCGTTTTCAAAAGAGAAAAGATCAGATACAAACTGCGCGTCGTTCTTTAGTTAGTGGTAATCCGAAAATTGTAAAGAAAGCATGGCAAAAAAAA
>NW_026107745.1:0-522 GCF_025091365.1 Daktulosphaira vitifoliae | reverse complement strand
AGTGTCTTAGAAAGATTGCAGCTTAAAAACAAATAAAACTGTCTCGATTTATCGTTCACATTTTCAGATGTAACAAAATCATTTCTAGTAATTCCATTAAGCAACTGGTCCAAGGTGATTTCTCCATGACTTCCATCAATAATATGTAAATTTTTTCTTAAATTTAGCCAATTAGGGTTTTTTAAAAATAAGTTTAACTTAGAAACTTTATCTATTGAGTTTACAAAATCAAAATTGAGAATAATGCAAATCAAACCAAATGAAAATAAATAATTATTGTACATTTTAAATATTAAATTTTATTGGTGTGAAATACTAGTGACGTTAATAATTTTTTCATTTACGATAGCTTCAATATATACAAATGATGTTATTTACATAAAGAACGTTGACAGTAATTAATTTTAAATTATACCTTTTAGTTCAGTAAATTTAATATGTGATGTTTTGTTACTTATAACTTAAATACTATATTTTATAGCTTAAATTTTTTTTAGAATAATTTAAAAAAATTACTGTGAT
>NW_026107744.1:0-522 GCF_025091365.1 Daktulosphaira vitifoliae | reverse complement strand
TTTATTATTTTTTGTTTTTTAATTTTATTAGAAGCTGTCTATTTTTATTTACCTAACACAATTTGAATACATAAAAAGGATAAATATTGACTTTTGTATACATATTAAATTTTTATAAGATGCCTAAAATATGATATTGAGTTTTAATTAAAATATTCAACTATATATTAATTATAAAATTTGAGTAATATACTAATTTTACCAACTGAACATAAAATTTTCAATTATCATTCCAAACAAATAACTTTTACATAAATAAAATCAATTTTTTACTACAAAATAAACTTCATTATATTTTCACTAATAATGTTTTAACATGATTGTGAAACAGGAGAGTATCACTAATATTTTAGTGTAATAAAGTTTTCATCGTCTTTTAAACATTTTAACTCTGTATATTACATAGGCAGATGTGTATACTTCTTTGTTCAATCACCATTATTTTTTTTTTAATAAGAAATAATGTCATAATTTCTGTTAAAAATATAAAATAAACTTTATTTTTAAAAAGTTAACGAGTGA
>NW_026107743.1:0-522 GCF_025091365.1 Daktulosphaira vitifoliae | reverse complement strand
AATGTATGATCCATACATATATTTTTTCTTTATTTTAAACAGTTAGGTCAGTACACATTTTGCAAATCACATCTCTTTTACGCAAGATTTTCATCAAAATAGAAATAAGTGTTTCTGTTGATGCTGATTCAGCCAATACTTATAATAATTCTAATATAAAAGTTTTTAAATTTATATTTTAAACTATGAAAAAAAACTAACTTCTAATTTTTACTCTAATTTAAGTTACTATTTTCAACTTCTAGCTAAGTAAGTTAAAAATTTGGAAAATTTCAGAAATTAAATTCTATTCTAACTTAGTTTTCATTTTAAAGTTATTTAACTTAAACTAGTTTGAAAAGTTACTAACTTGCCCGGCTTTGATTTTTGATTAGGTTTTAATCAATTAGTGTAACTTTAGAATAATTCAATTTTTTTAAATTTATTTGTGTATAAAACAAAAAGTTTTAAATTTATTAATAAGGTAGTAATTTTACCCTAAAAAATTATTATAAAAATATAATTTGGGATTTATTGTATTAT
>NW_026107742.1:0-522 GCF_025091365.1 Daktulosphaira vitifoliae | reverse complement strand
ATAACCTCATAAATTCAATTAAGTTAAATTAGTTTATGTTATACTACAGAAAATGAGTGACTCCTGTATTCAAAACAGTAAAATAATAGGAGAAATTTAATCCAAAATCATTTAACATTAACAAGCTATAACAGACGAACAGTTGATCGGAAAAAAAATTTATAAGAGCAAAGTTATTAGTATTTATATTTTAAATCATAATAACAAATTCAAAATAAGGGTTTCCATTTAAGAAAATTCAAGTTAATGTTTTTTAACGTTGAAGGGATAACAAAATTATGTTTTTTGAATTAAACAGTATTTTCCTTATCAAAATTTTAAATTTTCAATAGTTACCAAGAAAATAAGTGTCTTATCCTTAATGAATTATCCTGTATTTCTAAAAAATAAATCTACTCAGAATTTTTATATAATATTATTTCATATAATTCAAAATAATAATTTATTAGCTTCGATGCGAAGCTGAGAAGGTATTAATTTTACTATGATGTATTTTTTTTTTTTTTGTGTTTGTTACCACTT
>NW_026107741.1:0-522 GCF_025091365.1 Daktulosphaira vitifoliae | reverse complement strand
AAAAAAAAATATTATGAATTATAAAATGTGTGATATTAAATTTCTTTTAGACTTAATGATAAGAATAATAATCATAATGTGCGTAGTACTTAAATGAAAAATGTTTCAAATTAAATTTACTTCACAAATTCATAGAAACTGTTAATGCGCTTTTTGTTGCCTAAAAATATCTAAAACTATAATATTTATTGTCTGTAACAATTTAAAATAGTCGTTTATTTGAGTATCATTTCTCATACTGCTATCATTAAAATTTTCTAATAATTTTATGCGTTTTTGGTAGAATTATTAGTAACTTTTAAATGTTCAATAATCAATTTCCCTTCTTAGTAATCACTATAGTTAATCCACTGATAAAAAATGTTGAATTGTGTTGCCATTAAATGGTCATAAAAAGTATTTTACTCAGTTGGGAATTAATTTTCTTATATCTCTTTTACCTTTACCTGTAATAAAGATAAAAGTCCCAAAAAATAAATATTTTTAAACAGACGGGAGATCATCGTTTCTGCCAAATCTGAA
>NW_026107740.1:0-522 GCF_025091365.1 Daktulosphaira vitifoliae | reverse complement strand
GATATTTATTGTTAATGCCACAAATTTTTACACTTACGCAACTGGTCTGTCATGGTTTTTTTGAACAACTAATTTTTATATTAAATTTATGGAAAATTTTGCAAATTGTAAAGTTCCAAATAAACAAATTCTCATCGAATAAATACTTTCGAAGAAATACTTGTCTCAACTATGTCGTGTACCCAATATGTCCTTTTATTATTTAAATATTATTTATCCTCAATATTGGAGATATGTTTTTTTTTTCTAAGATGTTATTCAATAGATATTACGTAACATGAGCATTAATTTGACATATGTTTAAAGTATGCAGTATTTTCGGAACATTTTCAAAAAATAAGTTGAAAATTATGAGTTTTGTAAAAAGTTGCTATCTTGAATCCTCTCTTGTGGGTAAGAAAAGTGTCAAAATTTTAAAAATATTATATCAAATAATAGGGAATTACTTAAAGTATCAATAAAAATTAAAAATATTTTGATTTGTTTATTTTTCAATAAGTTATAGCAATTTTTTAGAAAAAA
>NW_026107739.1:0-522 GCF_025091365.1 Daktulosphaira vitifoliae | reverse complement strand
ATATTCGTGTTGTCTCTGATGAGTTGTTTTGGTATACGAGAATACGTCTGCGATAAGTAAAATATATCGATACCGTTGTGTGTACCTTTACAAAAATACGATGCTATGTTGTTTTGTTTTTCACATACGACGTCATCAAATATAAATATAGAATTAGATGTTACCTTTTCCGGTGCTAATACTTGATCGTTATCGGGGAATGTTTACTCCTTCTACGTCGTTGATAATATTCTCTAAGATTTTATATTTACGTTGATCCGGAGTTTTTGTATAGAGGTATATGTTTTCAAATTTTAAACCTTTCATCTTGTACATTTTCGTTGTGATTTTCCAAATGATCTTGTTGGTCATCGTTTTTACTAAAAATTTTTATTTTATTTAGTATTTTTAGCATAAACAATTTAGTGAAATATCTACCTTATATTTTCATTTGTCATCTGATTAACATCCTGATTGGTTTGATGTTTGAAATCCTCAATGAATTGTTCCCATATACGTTTAATGATACATTTATAATCGAAG
>NW_026107738.1:0-522 GCF_025091365.1 Daktulosphaira vitifoliae | reverse complement strand
TGCAAATGTTTTCCATTACTTTCCATCAGTTTAATATTTAATAAATCATTTATTAAATTTTTAATCAATATTTTTAACATATTATGATAGTTAATATGAAAAAAAAACCTACTTTTTCAAGCTTAAAAGTGACTCTATAACATATATAAAAATTGCCAAAATCTGGGAACTGTTGACTGTTACTGATACCCTACATTATGTTTATTTTTAATAGTTTCAATTATTAATTCAATTAAATAGTTAATCTACAAAAATATCTTATGTTAAACTTGAACTGAAATTTTTAACAATCAAATTTTATATATTAATGCTAGTAAATAACATAAAATAATATACTAATAAATACTATTACAATTTTATATATTACAATATATAGTTAATGTAATATATACAGTTAATTACCATATTATGGAAATATGGTAAGTGAAAGTATTATCCCTGAATATAAAAGTGTTATTATAGAAACTATTAAATTAAGTATACTTCAATGGATCATTACAAGTTGGTAGAATAAATATCTAT
>NW_026107737.1:0-522 GCF_025091365.1 Daktulosphaira vitifoliae | reverse complement strand
GGGTTTCACGTGGGTTTGAATTTGTTAGATTTACTGTGTACGATGGGGTTGCACTTTTTTCCGTTATCATTTGCTTCCGTCGCCACTATCCTTTGCTAGAAATGCAGAGCATTTCTAGTCAATAAAACTAAACCATAGACAGAGCCATATTAAGGAATTATGGCCGGGATTATTCAATTTTGCCGCTCTTAATGACTTATTTTTTTTTTTTATTAGCTTTTATTATGAAAATATTATAGCTCGACAATTACATAAGAATTAAATAATATAGTATTAATTAGCGTTGTGAATTACAAGAATAATGGGTGTTAGTATAATAAAAGTAAAGTATATGCAATAAATTATAATATATAATAAAGTAGTTAAATAGTATAGCCAGCGCTCAATATAAAATAAATGATCGCAGTAATCACGGGAATAGAATAGGAATTTAGTACAATAGAACAAAATTAGAAATTATATTGGATTCTAAAAATTTTATAAGCAAGCACCTATTAGGCGCCAAGGAGGAGCAATTTAATA
>NW_026107736.1:0-523 GCF_025091365.1 Daktulosphaira vitifoliae | reverse complement strand
TTTATTCTTGGGTGTGGTGTACAATTGCTTATTAAATTAGGCCTTGACACCGGCAACGTATCACTATATTTTCGTATAGGCGACACTATCGGAGGTTCCAAAAGTTTAACCGCTTTGGATTGAGCCTCAAAATATAAATCCTCAAATTCCTTTCTATATTTATTTTGTTCTTCTTCATCTACATTTTCTTCTATATCAATTTCCGATTGTACCTGTTGATTCTCACTCCATATTTCTTCCAGCTTCTCACTACGCAACCTAATATTTATTAAATCTGGANCTACGCAACCTAATATTTATTAAATCTGGATTTTCAGTATTTACAATGCTTAAAAATCTTGTTATTGAACCTTTAAGTTGTCCCCTACGCTTATTGAGATTTATAATATCACTCATTACGACAGCTATGGGAGAATACCGTTTCGATGAGAATAAACAAACAAAAAAAAAAACTTTTCAATAACTTATCGCGCTACACTTATACTATACTATATAGCTCGTAAATTATAATCAGACGCTTATT
>NW_026107735.1:0-523 GCF_025091365.1 Daktulosphaira vitifoliae | reverse complement strand
CCTCGTCCATATTATACCATATCATAATGGTCACACTGGCATCTATCCTTTCGCGTGTGTTAGTTCAGATAATTAGTTAATAAGTTACTATATTACTAGATGACTTCGATGTGGCGCCTCTACAAATTTAGAGCTCTAGGCGGCCTTTCAATGTTGGATCCGTTGCCCGGGTTGCACCACGTGGTGGTAGGGGCAGGACTTCGCGCGGGTATCTACACCTTGAACATAGATTCTCGGTTTTTGGACGAATAATTTAGAGTATCCGCCCAAACCAGGTACCCGTATAGGAGGAATAATATTGTATTAGAGATGATAAAACCTAATAAAAAAATATTGTTACTTATCAAACTTATATTCCTTTTTAATTTTACTTAATATTTTTATTTAATTATAGTATAACGTTATTTTAAGTTACTTGAATAATTCTTTTAATTAAAATGTTTTTCTTTTGAACTTTACAATATAGAGTTTTATTAAAATTCATATTAAGAATTTTAATTTATATGAATTAATACTGTTCATT
>NW_026107734.1:0-523 GCF_025091365.1 Daktulosphaira vitifoliae | reverse complement strand
TAGCGGGTGGTCACTATTATTCATAGACGGTCTGCTGTTGAGAGTCACAAAAATTTCACCGTTAATTGGTGGCTCGTACATTGAATTTTCACAGTGTATCAAACGAAAATTTGCGATCATAAACATAAGAAACGTCGAACAGCAGTGTTTTAAATGGGCAATTTTATGTAAATAAACAAGAATAAAAAACATAGAATGCAGGTTACATTGATCTGGAAAAATCCACAAATATGCGTTTTGATGACATTGATTCCTACATCATCGAAACAAATTATTCGATTTGAATGTAATAACCCGTCAATGTCGGTCAATGTGTTCCCGTTGAATGATAAAAATAACGTGTATCCATTGCGTATCACTAAATCACGTACGAGCACTCATCATGTTGATTTACTTGACGTTGTCGAGCCGGGAAACGGCCACTATTATTGTATATCAAAATTTTCAAATTCGTGTCAAAACAGAGAACCAATGGCAAACGACACGAGTACTGTACACGAGTATTGTAAACATTGATTAAACG
>NW_026107733.1:0-523 GCF_025091365.1 Daktulosphaira vitifoliae | reverse complement strand
AATCGTCAAATTTTATCTTAATATTTATTTAATAACTAATGATATTAAATTAATATTAATTGTAATAGGTTTTTTAAACCTATTATACTTTAACGGGGAAATGAGACAAATTTTTTTAGGTTAGGATATTAATATTTTTTCAAATACAGAGTGATGGTTTGATGTAAGTAACGAGTAATAAGGTGATATTTAGTAGAACCTAAAAATAGCAAAATCAAAAACTAAAATTTATACCTCCAAAATTGGGGGTTTTCCGGTGCTCCAACTCCAAATTTTATTTGAACTATAAATAAACATCGTCACAGTATTTCCCATTAAATTCTCATAAAAACTAAGTGATCCCTCGACTTTTTCATTTTCTGCCCTGAACTTAAGCTTTGAAAAAAAATTCATTTTAATGTGATCCATCAATTCTTATTAAAATTTCACTAGAGCCTCGTGATGCGATGCATTTTAAGTTTAAACGATTTTAAATATTCATATTATATCATATTATCCGTGGGGTTTTCCGGTTTTTCTCGTT
>NW_026107732.1:0-523 GCF_025091365.1 Daktulosphaira vitifoliae | reverse complement strand
ACCGCCATGGGTATGGGTAATGATGTCCATAATCTTAGTTAGAGCAATAAAAACTAGAAAATTATCATTAAAAGACTATGATACACATAACGGTTAATAATATATTGTTTATATTCTTATCTTTTATAATTTATAAAAAACTATCAATAATTTTTTATTTTATAAAACAAAAAATTGATCGATAACAACTTTTGAAATAGTATTTCAGAAGTTAGTAATATGTTTATATATAGAGCGGCGGAGGAGCGCGTCGGAGTAATGTATAATGATAAAAATAATGAAAATTGTATTATATTTCGTAAACACTGTGGCAAACGTGTCTCAAAATTGAAGAGGTTGATGCAATAACCAGATAACTATTCAAAAAATAATTTGTTGTTAATTTTGAATATATACCCAGTGTATTAATTCAAAATTCTACAAGAAATTTTTATCAGAAATAAATATAATTTTCTAAACAAATTTGATTTTAAATCTGCTATTAGACATTTTTTATCAGCTCTAATTTTTGAGATATTTTCTC
>NW_026107731.1:0-523 GCF_025091365.1 Daktulosphaira vitifoliae | reverse complement strand
TATTCCATATTTAATTACTATAAGAAATGTGTGTATGAGCATACTTGTATGATATTAAACTTGTAAAACATAGTAAAAAATCATTGATTATATTACACAAATAGTGTTTAATATTTGTAAAAGTTTAAGTTAGCAAAACTTATTTTTATAGTTATGTATTTTATTTATTATGTAAAAAAGGTGAAATTTGTACATTAAATTGAGACAACTGCGTCTATTTGAATACTTATAATTTAGTGTTTATATCAACTTTCAAAATTTCATTTATATGAATGCCTGAATATCTTAAGTATCAAAATACTTTTTAATGTATTTTAAAATAATTTTTATTTAAATATAAATTTGATGTAGTATTATTTTATTGTGAGTTCGCAAAATTAAACAATATTGTATTAATATTATAACTAAGTATAATTTTTATGTTTTAGCTCAGCAACAACATTAATAATTTATCAATAATATAATTTTTATATTTAGCATACGCAAAACGATGTCAAATCCCATTAAGCATTGTATAGAAAGT
>NW_026107730.1:0-523 GCF_025091365.1 Daktulosphaira vitifoliae | reverse complement strand
AATCATTTGAATTTTATCTCATTAAATGACTTCAATAAATATCAAGGATCCCATCACTATAGTCTCCCCTCGTGAGAAGAAATTTCTTATTTATGTTAATATTATTTTACTATGTGGTTCTTTTTGTGGCAAAGATTTATTTTGCCAACCCTTACTAGACCTACTTTTTAACGATACGTCAAATGATTACAATTCGTATTCAGTTTAAGTTATTACTCTTAAAAATCGAAAAAATATTCCTTATTCAAATAAAATTAGCTTAACCAGCTTTTTCCATACCAACAATTAAAATCATTAATTTCTAATATTTTTAAAGTATTTATTGTCAAATAAGATTTGATATGATAAAAGTATTCAACAACAAAAGTAAATAATATTACTTTAGTAATTTATTAATTTTTTAACTCTATTTGTATGTGCTACTACCGGTCTATAACATTCCAAATTTTTTTGTAACATGTTGCTATATAAATCATAAATCTAAAAAAATTATTTTTAGCTTCACCTGAATTTAACGATGGAT
>NW_026107728.1:0-523 GCF_025091365.1 Daktulosphaira vitifoliae | reverse complement strand
TATTGGTTGAAAAACCAGTTGACTATTAGATAATTAACTCCATTAACTACGTGCAATGAAAATATGTGATTTATGCGATTCGAAGTATGCCCGCGAGGCCATAGACCAAATAGTTATACACAAATTGTAATAATGATTCGGACGAAAAAAAAAATCGCCTACATAATAAAACTATAGCGAACGGGCTGACATTATTATAAACGCCCACTTATTTTTCCTTTAGGAATCGACAGAGATGGGTAACGTCCAGGCCCACCTTATAAATCTTATAAAAAAAAAAACAAATTATCAATAAAAACCTGGAGTCAGTATCGCCATTCAATTATTACCGTTCTACGCGTCCGCCTCGCTACTCGAGTAGCCAACAAATAAAACTTAACGACATTTAGGGCCATTCGGCGGATTGCCTTATTTATTTGTTTTCTACATGGTACGGGTATGCGACAAAAACAGTAATTTCGTGTGTTGGTCGAACCGAGAGGGATGACGCCGTCGGAATGACATGCTCGAATTTTTCTGTAAA
>NW_026107727.1:0-523 GCF_025091365.1 Daktulosphaira vitifoliae | reverse complement strand
TAATTAACAATATTTAATTTTTTTTTAAATCCTACTGTGGTCCGACAATACAGTGTCTCGCCAAGTGGGTTGGCGACCCTTTCTACTCAATGCGCCATGAAAGTTACAAATTTTTCGTTGCGGCCAAATAGTTTGATTTTTTTTATAATTGTAACCTTTCAAATATGATGTTATCATTTGTACATGTATGTCACATATTATGATTATACAAGATCACAATATTAAATTTTATTTAATAATAAACATATATTGTGAGCTTTTATTATTAGGTAGCAAGTCTTTGACTTTAATGTCTTTATTCTAATGAACATCGCGCCGGCGGACAGATCTAAAGGTCACAATTTCCTCAGTCAATACTGAGAATTAAATTAATTTATTAATAAATATGTTGGACTATGTGTATTGTCGTAATATGCTCAATGCTTTGCATTGCGCATTTTACATTATTAATGAAAAATGTATAATCTGTATTTTAAATAACTTGTAAACAAACAAATAATTTATCTGTCATAACAAATACGAT
>NW_026107726.1:0-523 GCF_025091365.1 Daktulosphaira vitifoliae | reverse complement strand
GTGATATTGAATTAAAAGAAGTGATTAAAATATATAATAAAGGGTGGCCTACTAATAAAAAAAATTTGCATGAAAGTATAAAACATTTTTGGAAATTAAAAGATAAAATTGTTGTAGAAAGTGGGATAATTTATTAGATAACACAATAGTTGTACCTAAAAGTCTGCGAAATAAAGTTTTAAAATTAATTCATGAAGGACATAATGGAGTTGTAAAAACGATACTAAGAGCCAAACAATTAGCTTATTGGATTAGTATGGAAAATGAGATTAGACAGTTTGTTAACAAATGTAATGTGTATGTAAAATTTAGGAATGCTAATATTAAAGAACCACTGATTTCACATGAAACCCCAACATTGCCGTTTGAAATAGTAAGCTGTCACATACTAACATTGGGTGGTAGTGACTATTTAGTAATAGCAGATCATTATTCAAAGTGGTTAGAAATCAATAGAATACTAAGAAAAACTGCTAATGAAATGGTTAGTCAATTTAAGACTATTATGAGTGTACATGAGTGT
>NW_026107725.1:0-524 GCF_025091365.1 Daktulosphaira vitifoliae | reverse complement strand
CTGAAGTGGATATCAATAAAATATGGCCATGGCTATAGTATGTTGAAAAAAATAATTTTTAACCACATGGTACTTGAAAAAACCACTTTGTGTTATACTATAAAAGTATCATTTTATTCTAGAATACCTTGTTTTTTACAATTCTATTCATACTATTTGAGAGTTATTAAAATTAATTTTTTTATAAATTGNGAGAGTTATTAAAATTAATTTTTTTATAAATTCAGTATTTTATGAATGAATAAGAGTAATTTTGGTCAAGTTATAAAAATGATGAGATTATTGTTTTTTGGCTAGTCCAGCAGTTATGACACCTTTATTAACAAATCTTAAACTTAATCCTAATCACAAGTCAATGAAATTTTATAGAATACTTCGTTTTAGTAAATTTTACTAAACATAATGTTGTGTCTAATAACATTACTTTTCCGTAATAAGGTGACTCTAAAATAGATTTTGTGTAGGTTTTATAAGGTAATAATGAATAAAATAATTTTTATTTTACTTTAGCCAAAATGTATAAC
>NW_026107724.1:0-524 GCF_025091365.1 Daktulosphaira vitifoliae | reverse complement strand
TATGTGGGTTAATATTACTCTACTGACTATTGTCAGCCGAATGTTCACCTTTTTGTAATTGGTCCTAATATACAATATAACATAGATAGATAACATTATAATATACTTTTATACCGATAATAAACCAGTATGAAATAAAATTTACATTGTATCAAATGTTAAAGGAAAGTGTCCAATATTTGATAATATACGTTCTGTGATCAATTATTTAGTTCTTATATTATAAAACNAAAGTGTCCAATATTTGATAATATACGTTCTGTGATCAATTATTTAGTTCTTATATTATAAAACTCGAATATTTCGTTAATAATGCAGAGTATGAAAAATATGAGGCAATTACTAACGATTTAATTGAACGTGCATCGGTCGATTTGGAGATTTATTTACGAGAATTGTATGAAAAGCTATTCACCGTAAAGTCTGATTATGGGCATAAACGATGGCTTGAAGGTAAAAAAAAAAAAAAAATTATTAGTAATACTTTTGATAATAAAATTAAAACTAATAGTTAATAGACGAAA
>NW_026107723.1:0-524 GCF_025091365.1 Daktulosphaira vitifoliae | reverse complement strand
TAAAAGTGAAGATTTTTAAAGATAATGACTATACCCTAAAATAATAAATGACTACCGTACAACATAAAACGATCTGATTTTAAAGATCAACTCCAGTTTTATTTTTACAGTTAATATCGTCAAAAAACGTAGAATCTCAAAAACATTTTAGCTCTTGAGTGCTATACTACTGTTCTTTTAAAATATCAATTTGATAAGTATACAATACNTTTTAAAATATCAATTTGATAAGTATACAATACTAATTCTTTTGATACATCTTGAAGAGGTTCTCTTCTGATAAAATAAACAATATACCAGTAGAGTTTAGAATAACATTGAATTTTTCATGAGTACTTTAAAAGTATAATAAATAATTATTAACCAAAAGAAATATTGTTATGACTAGAAATAATAATATGTAGCAACATAATTAAAAGTGTGTTTTTTCTAAGTGAAAATTGATAGCTAATAACTAAGTTTTTATTTAAAATAAAATGAGTGTTATATTATTTAAATAATCAACAGAATATTTATCATTCACG
>NW_026107722.1:0-524 GCF_025091365.1 Daktulosphaira vitifoliae | reverse complement strand
CTAGTAAAAAATTTAGTGGTGTTTGTTCGCTGAGTTTTCATTTACTGTGATGTTACTCTATAGTCACAAATTATAGGACACAAATTAACTCTTTATCGCTCATTCAGTATAAATTAATTACCTGAATGATAGTGTGTTTACATCATATATACATTCAAGTACACAATTAAACTTCCTATAAACCATTTTAAGCTTATACTGAAATTAATTGATGCCAGATTTGTTTTAAAATAACTTTATATTCCACAAAAGATAAAGGATTGGTATTTTGATGCGAAATTTTTGTACAGATTTTTTACATTATATTTTTGTAACATGTACTTATCATTTTCACATACCAAAATAAATCAAAAAGAATTATTGAACATTTTATAAGCTTCGAAGCAATATCAGCTAAGTGTTATAAAATTGTAATTCTAATTTTTTTTAACCATTTGCTTGTTTTAAATTTACCAATCTAAGAACTGAAAGAAATCATATTTTTTCAATTTAAAATATTTATATTGACTGTGTTATTTATTGTT
>NW_026107721.1:0-524 GCF_025091365.1 Daktulosphaira vitifoliae | reverse complement strand
TAAGTAACGCGTTTGAAGAAAAAAATTATTGTTGCGGAGTATTCCTTGACATAGCCCAGGCTTTTGATAAAGTCTGGCATATAGACCTGCTTATAAATTTGCGTGAACAACTACCAAACTCATGGTGTACACTACTCGAGTCCTATTTGATTGAAAGACGGTTCCGCGTCATACATGACGAAACTTTAACTAATTGGAAAAACATAGCAGCTGGAGTACAAGGTAATGTATTGGGCCCTATATTGTATCTACTTTACACGACTGACATTCCGACCAACATAAAATCAACAACTGCTATGTTTGCAGATGATACTGCAATATTAACAACTACTAAAGATCAACAGATATAACTGAGCTAACACTAGAGAACTAACGTCTGTTATACGTAGCGATCGTAAAACCTGTCTGGACTTATGAAATTCAATTGTGGGGTTGTGTCAGTTAGTCCAACATAGATGTTATACAACGTTGTCAAAATATCGCGATTCGTACAATCGTCGCGGCTTACAGATTCGATAGAAATG
>NW_026107720.1:0-524 GCF_025091365.1 Daktulosphaira vitifoliae | reverse complement strand
CAGCTAAAATGGATTTTCAAAAAAAAATTTTTTTTGTTTTCTCAATAGTTGGCGACGTTTTCCGAAGTATTTCGTCGCTCTGAACACGAATCCGACACTTTTTATCGTCTAAAATAAACCGGGGACTAAATAATCGCCAACTCGTACGTTTCTCCCCCGTATCCGGCAGTATTTGTCATCGTCATGACTATTCGCGATTTCTCGGCATCCCTTTGGCATTTTTCGTTAAATCCGAGGATCCTATCGTGTTCTACAGAAAAAAATACGCAAGATAGGCTTTTGGGAATCGCTAATGAGTTTTTTCGTTCCGCGACAGGCAGATGAATATGAGCGATGGAGCGACGTGATAGTGACCACGTATCAATTTTCAATTCTTTGAGTAAAAATAATGAAAATAATTTTTTAAATTTGTTCCCACCGTAGGATTTGTTGGAATATATGCCACTTGAAGACAATGGTGATGGTTTTATTGCGATATCTGAAAATTTTTTAAAAATTCTCAAAAGCCATTTGAGCTGTTAAGT
>NW_026107719.1:0-524 GCF_025091365.1 Daktulosphaira vitifoliae | reverse complement strand
GCATTTGAATCAACGATAACAAAAATACTTGGTCTAACGTGGGACCCCGCTAATGATATGTTTATATTTAAAATAAATTTATACATTTACCCGGAAAGTGATTTAACTAAAAGGAAAATATTATCTGAGGTAGCCAGTATTTATAATCCGCTTGGTCTTTTGGACCTGTAATAATAAGAGCCAAACTCTTCATTCAAAGTTTATGGAACATAAAATTAGCGTGTGATGAAGTATTAACTGATAATATGAGTGAAAACTGGTTAAATTATCGCGAGAGCTTATTAACTTTGAATAATTTAAAAGTGCCACGAATAATAACGTGTGAAAAAGATATTTCGTCAATAGAAATACACGGTTTTTCGGACGCATTAGAAAAGGCATATGGAGGATGTATATACTTACGATGCACCGATATAGATGGTAAACATAGTGTAAGGCTTATTTGTGGGAAATCAAAAGTAGCTCCATTAAAAGTAATATCTATACCCAGATTAGAACTATGCGCAGCGTTATTACTCGCACGG
>NW_026107718.1:0-524 GCF_025091365.1 Daktulosphaira vitifoliae | reverse complement strand
TGACAACTGATAAGTAAGAAAGACCACAGTACTATAATCTTCAGTACGCCACTACTGTCGAATTCATGGACAAAAGAGATGAAGTTTATATGATCAGCATAAAAATTCATTTCAATTTCCACTTATATTAATATTACATATAATTCAATATAGGCCAGTGTTTTTATAAGTAAATATAAAATTAATAATAGTCATATTTTATTAAAATTTAACATGAATATATTATTTTAAAAATGAGAAAGTAAATTAGTTGACTTTGGAAAGTAAATAATAGTTATTTAAAAATACTATCCCTTAAAGATGATTAAAACATAACATGTTCTTGTCAAAATATTTTCTTAAATTGTCAATAACTTAAAATTTAGAATTAAGTGATTTTGTGTACAAAATATTGATATTGGATCAAATTTTGTAAGGAATTTAGTGATACTTGAGAGGCTGATCATAAAGTTATGGAATTTGTATCAAATTTTGATAATCTGATAAATTTAGATTAGAAATATGATAATGACGAGATTAAAAGT
>NW_026107717.1:0-524 GCF_025091365.1 Daktulosphaira vitifoliae | reverse complement strand
TATAGTTAGGAAACAAATAATTGGACTAGTAAATATATTTTATAATAAAATTTAAAATTAATCAAATATAATCTATTTATTGTGGTTTTCTGCAATTATCTGGTCATTTTAGAGAATATAGTGACATTCTTTTGAATACCATAAAATATTTAATTTTCTTATTTGTTGTAAAATATTTTAAACAGAATCTTTATAAATGGGATCAGAAAACCTCTTAGTATAGAATCACAGTTTGAAGTAAAATAATTTGCAAAATCAATGGAGTCACCAATACAAAATAAAATTTGAAATCAGTGACTAGTTACCGTAGATACTTCTTTATCATTTAACAATCATACTCATAACATTGCAAAATGAGAATATTGACTTGTACTCAAATAACCCTATAGAAATATCATTGAGAACTATAAAATTTAATCGGTATTTAAGATAATGCTTTCAAGGACCTCCTTATAAAGATTGTGACAATATTTAATACTCAGCACCATGTGGTTAACATAAATTCCAGTTTAATAGATTTTTAT
>NW_026107716.1:0-524 GCF_025091365.1 Daktulosphaira vitifoliae | reverse complement strand
AGCTTTTTATTAGCATCAATATTAGCAATTGGGTCACTTGGATATGAAAATGACGATAATCTGATTTTCATTGGAAAAAAATGGGTATTTCTAGTTAGTGGATCAAGCGGTTGGGATAACTATAGACATCAGGTAAAATCATTCAATAAATGTATGAAGTTGTATATATTTGCACTACCATTATATATTATAATTTGAAATTATTGCCATGTAATATTGTATCTTCGTTTGATTCTTATAAAAATAAAACAATCATAATTGATTATACATAATAACCCAATGTTTTTTAATTTGATTCAGTTGAATATTTAATTATTTATAAAATAATGAACTCATTTTATAATGTTTTACTTATTTAAATAGGCAGATATAGCTCATGCATATCAAATTGTTAAAAGAAATGGAATTCCAGATGAAAATATAATTGTCATGATGGCAGATGATGTAGCAAATCACACAAAGTATTTTAATTACAAAATAATAAAATAATTATCTCGTAAATAATACCAAATATCCATTATGAA
>NW_026107715.1:0-524 GCF_025091365.1 Daktulosphaira vitifoliae | reverse complement strand
TTATTACTGTGTTTATCTTTTCGGTTTGTTCTATTTTTATTAAAATAATATGTTGTCGCTCATTTAATAAACGGCCCACGGGTCTCTACCCTCAAAACCAGTGTCGACCACATTTTTGCTACGTAAGTCGTGTCAATATTGACACGACTTACGACACGACAAATATTGCCTAATGAAGGTTAACTTGAAAACACTTTTTATAAGTAAAAAATCAAAAAAAGTGACTATTAAGAAATATTTGATTAAAAAATTATTAAAACTACTATGTTAGAATATTCTTTCATTTAAAATACATAGATTTTGTTTATGGGGTAAAAAAAATTTTTAAAACAGAATAACATAAATGATTATCTCTTGAAATCATAATTATATTACATTATTTAGGTTGCGATTCAAGGTAAAATACATTACAAACATTAACTTGAATTTTCTTAAATACAAAAAACTTTGCTCTTATAATTTTTTTTTCCGATCAACCGTTCGTCTGTTACAGCTTGTTAAAGTTAAATGATTTTGGACTAAAT
>NW_026107714.1:0-524 GCF_025091365.1 Daktulosphaira vitifoliae | reverse complement strand
CGTTGATATTTACAAAAAAATTAATAGCTTAAATATATTACATTGAAATAATAACATGTCTTTCCACTTTGTTTTTCAAACATAACCCCTTAGTTAGTGGCCGGAGAGAGAGAAGGTGAACTCCAATTACCGAACTGATTTCTAGCTTGTTAAATGAAACCGCCTGTGACCAAGTTTCAAACTGAGTCATTGCGCGTCAAACTCAGCCGCGTTACCGATTCGGTTACACAGTCACACTAAAACCCCAATAGATAATTTTTTAAATTACATGTCAACAAAATTGGATGTAATTAGGTATGATAATTACTTTTTACTTTAAATGCTTTTTTATATTTTTGTTAATTTTTGATAAAAATTATGTAACATGAAATGTTAAATACCTTGTATTTAATGTATCAATATTTTATAGATGATCCTAACGTAGGAATTTTTGAGATTCTGAAAATGTTGGGTGCAAAAGTCAAGCGGTGTGATGCCAGACCTGTAAAATTACATATTAATTAGTTTATTATCATTTTTACCTG
>NW_026107713.1:0-524 GCF_025091365.1 Daktulosphaira vitifoliae | reverse complement strand
GTAGATTTATGTGGTTTTCTATAAGCGATACTATTATTAGAGGAATAAATATTGAAAAAAATCAATAACTTATCAATACAGTGTATCGACGTTTCATAAATAATTCTACGCGGTTTTAAATCCGCAGCAATTAATTCACGGCTAAAATTGTGTACGGAATCGGTTAATCCCTTTGGTAGCTGTTCGAAATCACGTTTCTCTTTGTCCTGCCGCTTTTCCGATCCCACTATTTTACGTTGTGTACAATTTCACCAGTTTATATTAAACCTATTTCGTTGTTTTAAATAATTATAAACGCGTTACTCTCCAGTACGCCAATTTACATTATCCACTGAAATGTAGTAATCTGCAATCGGATATTTCAACAAAACTACATGCACTCTTTACATAAACATAAATCTACATAAATAATCTTAATGCATTTAACTTTATTACAAAACTTTACGAATACTGGACATTTTTACAAATTAAATATCTTGCTTAAAACAACCACATGGATTCTATAAAGATATATACCAAGAAGT
>NW_026107712.1:0-524 GCF_025091365.1 Daktulosphaira vitifoliae | reverse complement strand
GACCAGTCAATTTTCTAGATAGATCATTTTTTTTTTTTCATAAATTATCTAAATATAAAGTTGCTATTTAATTAAATAAAGCTGACACGCTCATAAATTATAAGGGATGGATTAAAAAAGTAATTAATAACTGATAAATCAAGAAATATATGCAACTAAAAATACCAAAAATTGATTTCTTAATATAATTATTAATTTAAGAGAAATCATGTGGCTATTGTTGACTAGTAAGAATCACCGTCCATTATAATTTACTCCTGACTTGCCAACTTACCCAGGTCATCCCTACATGCTTAAATACATACGCATGGTTAATCTAGTATACAGACTTTAATTAATATATAATAACAATGGTTCATATTTGTAATATTCTAAAGGAAAAATTATTAAGTATTTAGTAATACGATATTCAAATATTATCATCAAAAAAACGGATTAGTATATTTGAAAACGTTTACATTAGTCAAATAGTGTTAAATGTTATAATATATACACCACTCATTATTCGATAATCTATATATCAT
>NW_026107711.1:0-524 GCF_025091365.1 Daktulosphaira vitifoliae | reverse complement strand
CCAAATAAATTACAAATTTAAAAATCGCTAATTTTCGACATTTTTTCAATTTGTTTTAATTAAAACTGCCATAACTTTCTTAAAAATAACCAAATCAATATAATTTTTTTTTATAAATTTGACCTTTTATTTGACCGCAGAGGGGAATCAAAATGACAACTTTTTCAACTTAACTTTTAAAAATATTCCGGAAATACTGACACTTTAATATATTTTAAATGAAAGCTTATGTAATATACTATATTATGAAAAAAGAATGTTTTATTGTTTTTAATAAGTTTTGTATGATAGTGATTTTAATCTCTGTCAGATATCATTATACTTGACCCAACTATGCCACGCCCCCACTGTGCTGGGTTTTTTTCTTGTTTATTTTTGAGGTGGAAATAAAATTCAAAGTTTGATTGACTCTTATCTAGAGATGTGAGTCGGTATTATACATATGTATTATACGGTATGATACAAGGTATGATACACGCGTATAAAATTATTTTATACCGGCTGTATCAAAAAAAAAAAAAAAT
>NW_026107710.1:0-525 GCF_025091365.1 Daktulosphaira vitifoliae | reverse complement strand
ACCTTAATCCAATCAAAAACTAAATATTAAAGTATACAATATACAAATATACAACAGCATACAATAATAATTTAAACATTTTAATTACCTTAAATTACATAGATTATTTTTAAATTCATATACATTTTACAATTAGATCTATATTATATTTATCGGCTAATTTTGACATACAATAAAGGTGAAGATAATACAATAATTAAATATCAACGANACAATAAAGGTGAAGATAATACAATAATTAAATATCAACGAAATTGTCCCAATTAGAAAAAAAGTACAATAAATCGGTGCATTATAGAATGTTTTGTAATGATTTACCATATCATTATTGAAGCTAAACTGTTGCGAGCGCGTGTTCTGTAGTGCCAAAAACCAAACGATAGTACCTCATTTATAAATAAACTTTTAGTTTTGAATTGCGATTAGAAGTTTAAAAAATTGTACTTTGACAAGTACAATTTTATTTTTATGCTGTATAATGATATATGAACATCTAACACAAAAATACTTCAATTGACTAAATAA
>NW_026107709.1:0-525 GCF_025091365.1 Daktulosphaira vitifoliae | reverse complement strand
ATAAAAATGCATATAGAAAGTAGAACTTTTTCAACTTAATTTTTGAAAGTGTTCCGGAAATACTGACACTTTTATATATATTTTAAATTAAAGCTTATGTAATATACTTTAATATAAAAAAAAAATGTTGGACTTTATTTTGTCTTCATGATGAAAATAGCTACCGTATTCAAAAATATTAAATTTTTGTGTTAAAATTATTGGCTTTGTATTTTATTTTATTATAAGGGGATTACACTGATTTTCATAAATATTATATAAATCTAATTGACATAGTGTAAAAAGTTAAACATACTTAAATTTTTTTGTTTCTTTGAAGTCGAGAAAAATAACTTTAAAATTAGAACTAGCTAAATTTCCATTTTTATTAAGTGACAAATGCGACGTACGGTTTCTGAAACGGTAACACTAGAGTCTTTGAAAGGTTACAAATATAAAAAAAAAATCAAACTAATTGGCCGCAACGAAAAAATTTATAACTTTCATGGCGTATTGAAAAAGTAACAAGAAAAAGGGTCGCCGACC
>NW_026107708.1:0-525 GCF_025091365.1 Daktulosphaira vitifoliae | reverse complement strand
ATGATCATTGGTATGTAAAAAGCGACTAGTGAACCAAAGACAAAAAACGCTCTATTGTTTATAACGCACATCCCTGGTTCCGGCATGATGTTCTTAGGGTTATAAAGACCTGATAATTTAAAATAATTCAAAATTTAATAAACTTATACATGAAATCAAATTGTTTATACTTGTAAATCTCTTTAGTATTACACTTATAAAATAATTAAACATTTTAAATAAAATTCTAAAATCATTGAGAAAGTAAATTTAATAAATACACTCTAACCAAATCAATAAATTCGATTTATTATACCATATGATTTTGTTAAATTTTTCGTTTCAATAAACAGAAGTTGATTTAAATATTAAATTCAACATATTTTTACTGACTACTATATAGTCAGTGTTTTGGAAAACTGAAACAATGACTAAAGTAAAATGAGAGGAACATTTCTGAGCTTTTATAAAAATAGCTATTCTTTTTACATTTAATAAAACACTGAAAGTAATAACAGTTATACATAATGTATACAAAGCAAATGT
>NW_026107707.1:0-525 GCF_025091365.1 Daktulosphaira vitifoliae | reverse complement strand
TTTATTTTTTAAACATTTTTTTTATTCGGTAACGCCGCAAAGAAATAAATAAATACGGATTTTCCAGGAAAGTTTTTTCCCTTCTCTCCCTCCTTCAATATTTTTAAATTGGAAATCACTGTAACAATGTGTACGGACATACAGACAAGATCATTTTTTTTTTTTTAATTCTTTAACAAAAATCGTTTTATTTTTCAATTGTAATAATTACACCACTTTCTTGAACGACATCTGTACTTTTATGATTTAAGCTTCTTCAATATAATAAAAATTATTACAGAATAGTGTACATAGTGAACGGTTTATCATAAACAACCCAATTACTCGCAATATAAATACAATATTGGAAAAAAAAAATGTTTGATTTTATTATAGTTGCGTATATTCCTCTTGATTTATCATTTAAAAATTATTTTTTAAAATCATCCCTTATAACTAAAGGGGTGTCAACTTTATTTTATAAGAAACTTTAATTAATGACTGGAAGTGAGGAGTGAGTGCTGCTATTTTTATCACTAATAATTT
>NW_026107706.1:0-525 GCF_025091365.1 Daktulosphaira vitifoliae | reverse complement strand
TTAGATAAAAGTTTTATAATTTCTTATAGTAAAAATGTGTCTTATTAAAAATGATCTGATTAAATAATTTTGTTTCTACATGGCCAGTTAATTGTTTCAAAGGTACATATCAACGAAATCAATTGAAGTATACGAGTTATAATGGTTTGAGAATCTATATTTAGACAAAATATGTATTTAGTTCAAAAGATATGCTCAATGAATCCATCATTTCCTGTTGACATACAGTCGAAAATAACTTTGCAGACCCTTAACGCGGTCAGAACGGGCGGTTGCATATACTCTCACTAATACATTTACTGTAGTGAAGAGGGTCACTCGAATCTGGGAAGAAAAGGGTACCAGAGGCTATTTTTGACGAGAGGACGATTTACAAAATGCCAAAAAAATCCAATATCCGGTAGGCGGCTCCTTAACACGTGTGTGTCCAGATTGCAAGTATTGGCAATAAGGGTTTTAACCACAAGATAACATTTTCTAATGCTCACGATGCATATTCAACTCAACTCTAAAATTTTTCTTTTT
>NW_026107705.1:0-525 GCF_025091365.1 Daktulosphaira vitifoliae | reverse complement strand
GATTTAATAGGTTTGCATTGTAACTTTTCGAAATATATGTTTAATTATTTCAAGTACGGTGAGCACTATTTGTTCAACTTCCAAAATACAATTTCTGAATTTGAAATAAAAAATTATGGATTAGCAATCAAATCTCACGATGAAATTATAATGATCATGTTAGATGCGTTACGAGATATGGACGAGAAGCATATAGCAGAAGATTTAATGACCATAAATTTATACTTAAATAATGTTTCGGGGTCATTAAACATGATCGCTAAAAATGAAAACGGCGTATTCAGTAGAACTGAAAGCTCTCAGAATTTACTTGAAGGCTATAAAATAATTCATCGATCAATTGTTGAACGATTGGAATACTTTATCAATAGCCAATGTTCACTTGTATCGTTTGAAAATGATTTCATATCATACACCTATTTTAAGGTACCGGATAGTTACAATCCAAATAACTTACTTAAAGAATTGGAACACCTAAAAAATTACATATTTATTATTATTAGAGAATATTTAATGTGGTATGAT
>NW_026107704.1:0-525 GCF_025091365.1 Daktulosphaira vitifoliae | reverse complement strand
TTCTCCACGTCTTCGGTGTAATTCAGTTAGTTCTTCCTGTTGCATGAGTAATTTCTGTTCTAATGTAGAGATTTTTTCTGTAAGCATTAGATCACCACTAGAATTTCCTCGTAAAATTTGTGATTCTAATTTAGAATTTTGAGCTCGCAAAAGTAATGAACTTTCATACAACTTATTATCTAAAATTAGGATAATATATAAAATGTAATTGTTGAGTTTTTATGGCAAAATAAAAAAATTTAAAAAAATTCTCACAAAAATTAATAAGGCTTTGATAGCCATCAAGTTCTCTTATGTTCCTATTCTTTAGTCGATTACATATAACTGTTTTCCAATAGTCTTCCATCATAAAAATTGATTCAAGCAAACAATACACAATGTTTATTTTTTCAAATTAAGTGAAACCTTTCGAGCACACGTTTATTAGCAACAAACTAATAATACTGAACCAATAAAAAGGGAATCTAATAAAAACCATCACTGCACGAAACAGCATAACATTAAAACGCCTAATTATTTAGCGAT
>NW_026107703.1:0-525 GCF_025091365.1 Daktulosphaira vitifoliae | reverse complement strand
GAATTGATGAATTTATCCAAAAGCAGCATGAATTCTTATTTCCATAATTATATCTTCATTGCTATAGGTAAATTATACTTTAATAATTTTTAAATATAATACACATTATAGAAATTAATATAACAAATTTTGTATTGTCGACAGGATAAATTAAATTAAAGAATGTTAATTTTCTTCTTCTTTTTTTTATAAATCTGTATTTATATTTTTGATACACGTTTGTCATAGAATAAAATATACAACTACTTTATAATAATCTCAGTGTAAATTAAAATAGAAATTTTGAATATCAATTTTATCTAAATTTAAATTCTATAACATGAATTTATTCATTATACTTGTATATCATCAAAATTTCTTCTAAAAGTTAAATGATATTTACAGAATTTTATAATTTTATTTTTACAATTTTTATAATAGTGATTTTAATAATAACTAAAAAATTGTAAAAAAGTTAATAATAAAATATATCATTTTTATTTCAAAAAAACCCAGCACAAGGGGGTCGCAGCACAGTAGTGACGT
>NW_026107702.1:0-525 GCF_025091365.1 Daktulosphaira vitifoliae | reverse complement strand
TTTTCCTTAACACAGTTAATATAGTTTAAAGTAATGCACTTTATTCGAGTCACGACTCGCAGATCGACACCACCCCACATGTTAGCGAAAATCCGACGCAATCGGAGGGACTATTGCAGGAGAAGTCGGTGTCCCGCCGATGACGTCATTATTGTTTATCCTTTTTGGCGACGCAAAAACGACAACGACGACGCATTACCTCTTTCCTCGGGTCCCTTGCTGCCAACGGAAAGAAAAGCGTAGCAGCGGAAAAGCGCGCATGATCCGGCAAAGCGGCAGGGCCGGCGGTTGTTGACGTTCAATGTCGAGTGGTGGTAGCGATAGCACACGCAGCTTCCAGCGAGCCAGTACCGCTGTAGCCGTCGTCGAGACACCGCAACAGTTGTCAATCATTGCCTTTGTCCAACCCGCGGCCGACCGGTCCGCGTTTGTTACCCCACCGCTCTCCGACCTTCAAGCCTAAACACTGTTTAGACGCAACGTAGATTTTTATATTTTTTTTTTGGTTGTGTTTCTTTTAAAAAC
>NW_026107701.1:0-525 GCF_025091365.1 Daktulosphaira vitifoliae | reverse complement strand
TTAAATATATCAAATATAAATTTGGCCTTTATTTTCATAATTTAGCTTAGATTTCTTAATGATTACCCTAAAAAGGAGTCGATTTAATTTTTTTAGCGCTTGGTGAGTGAATTATTTTGACGCCCTATTGGTTGCTTGCTTCAATTGTAATTAAAAAGCGTTTATTCTTAAAGGATTCATGGAGCTATAGAGTATGTCAGGACCAGTAAATGTGGTGTATGAGTGTGCCTATGTTTATACTCTCAAAGATAAATTAAGTTATGAAATTTTTAAACAATTACTTTAAAGTTAGACAGTGGTATCTAACTAGGGAGGAAATATCTCCTTCAAAATAATTTAAGGTGAGAGAGTTGATGAATCACTTGTAAATGTTAAACCTAAGTATTCCGAAATCGCCTAAAAAAAATTTGATATTATTAAAAATAATAATTGTGTCGTATAATGATATATTTTCATAAGACAGTATTTAACCGTTACTTAATAATCCATCCTGTTAATATAATTTAATTAGAAATGTATACATTT
>NW_026107700.1:0-525 GCF_025091365.1 Daktulosphaira vitifoliae | reverse complement strand
TTAGGTGGAGAGTATGTCTCTGGCATATTAAAAATAAATGTTAATCTATAGATGAAAAATATTTACCGAAGTTTTTATTACAAATCATTAAATACTAACTTGCGGACTGTTTAAATATTTTTCTCTTTTTCCTTTCAAAATAAAATTTATTTGAGTCTTGGATAGAAATAATATTACTTTTTAAAAATAAAATTTCAAAATAACAAATTTGTTTATGTTATTAGGAAAATTATTGAAATACTCTGGATTAAGCGGGGGCTAAACATCTCGGGGCCCATCACAAAATTTACTAGACTGTCACGATTAGTACATACTGTTTTTTTGCTCCTCACTTTTTTATTGTAGCGATATTTTTCATTATCATTCATCTCAAGATAACTGCTCCGGGACCTATATAGTTTTTAATTACAAGAAATTCTTGTAATAGAAATTATTGACGGATAAAATCTATTAGTAGCATTATGCAGTATGAGAATTTTCAGAAGTATTATTGAGACTATTTTTAATAAATCATTCGATCGTTTG
>NW_026107699.1:0-525 GCF_025091365.1 Daktulosphaira vitifoliae | reverse complement strand
GGTCATCAACATTTAAATTCTTTCAAGTGGCTTGTATTTTCTCCATCGCAAAAAGGATTATTCTGTAAATATTGTCCAATTTTTAATATTCAAAACAAAGGTGGTTTTCAGAAAAATGTTAACTTACTTAAATTTGTAACTCAGCCATTAACTAAATTTGCTAAAATCATGGGTGAAACAGGAGATTTAATACATCATGAAAAAACACTGTACCATAAGGAAGCTGTAGAATTCAGTAAAAGTTTTTTGAAAACTTATCATAACCCAGACTTAGAAATACATAACTTACTGAATACAAAACGTTTGAAAGAAGTTAATGAGAATAGATTGCGGCTTATTCCAATTGTCGAAAGTATTATATTTTTATGTCGACAAAATATTCCACTTAGAGGACACAGGGATGACGGTATGTTACTACCAATATCATCGACTAATTCTGATAATCAAATTTCTTGTTTAAATGAAGGAAATTTTAGAGAACTTTTGAAGTTTCGAGTTAAATCAGGTGACAGAATTCTTCAAAAC
>NW_026107698.1:0-526 GCF_025091365.1 Daktulosphaira vitifoliae | reverse complement strand
AAACAAATTAAAAAAAAAAAATTTTATATCATAAAAATAAGGTTAATTGAGCGTTCGATTTTTTAACGGTTAATAATCCCGTTCACCAACATTTCTGGTCCTTCGATCCGCAATTATATGAATAATTAAAAAATAAATAAATTTTTNATTATATGAATAATTAAAAAATAAATAAATTTTCGAGTACAAAAAGTGCGTATGTGCGTAAAGTTCGGGTAGTGTGTTTTAGTTATTTAAATATAGTTAATTATACTTGTTTACACTAAGCTAAAAATAATATTGGGTTTTCTTTGCCCATAAGCATACAATGGCCGAGCAGCCAGCTGTGGAGAATGCAGTATTATATGGTAGGCGAGGTACAATCAAAGGTCAACTGACAAGGTTTGTTACTTTCGTGTCTGCAGCAGCACAGAAAGGTGAGGATAGGACTTCACTCAAAGTCCGTCGACAAAAAATTGAAGAAGTATGGAATGAATTTCAAAAGATTCAGGCTGAAATTGAAGAACTCAGAGATCCAGAAAGCCCA
>NW_026107697.1:0-526 GCF_025091365.1 Daktulosphaira vitifoliae | reverse complement strand
AGCACAATCCGAAGAAAAATATATTTCGTTCAGTAAGACAATAAGCGATTATTTTCAACTTCGATTTATAGATTCATATCGTTTTTTGCAAGCGAGTTTGTATCAACTTACAACCACCTTGACTTTACCTGATTTTGCACATACATTAAATGTCTTTAAATCATTGAAGTTGGTCACACGGAAATCGGTTTTCCCATACGAATACGTAGACAATTTNGAAATCGGTTTTCCCATACGAATACGTAGACAGTTGGGAAAAACTCGACGAAAATCAGTTGCCAACCCGCGAAAATTTTTACAGTTCCATTACGAAAAATACAGTATCCGAAGAGGACTATGAACATGCAAAAAAAATGTGGCAACACTTTGAATGCAAAACTATTGGTGATTATAGTGACAAGTACTTACTTGTCGACGTTATGGTATGTTGTTAATTTTTTTAGTGATTAACAATTATAAATACATTTATTTTTTAGGTACTTGCTGACATATTTGAAAAGTTTCGCGCGGAGAGTTTAAAAAATTA
>NW_026107696.1:0-526 GCF_025091365.1 Daktulosphaira vitifoliae | reverse complement strand
CCATTTATATGTGGTTGAAAGTTCAATCTTTCCCCCATTCTCACCCCCAAGTACTTCACCTCCCGTACCACCTTAATCTTTTGTTCTCCCATTTTTATCCCATATCCTTGCCAGAGTTTTCCCTTGAGCAGCATCCCCACACATTTTGTCTCCGAGAACTTTAGTCCGTACTTATTTGCCCATACTGGTACATCTTCCGTATTCCTTGCTATTTTCGCTATTAGATCTTTTTTATTGCTTGCTGATACCAATATAGCTATGTCGTCCGCATATGCAATTCTATGTTGATCTTCCGCCCCCTCCGTTTCCAGGACTTCATCAACCACCACCTTCCATAAGAAAGGACCATAACATGACCCCTGCGGACACCCTTTCTTCAGTATTACACTTGCTTCAACTCCCCCTTCCATCATCTTTGCCCTTCTTCCTTTTAGATAGGATTCCGCCAGCTTCAACGTATTCCAGCTTCCTCCCAATTCTTTTATTCTTTTCAACATTGGATTCCATTTGACATTATCAAATGCCG
>NW_026107695.1:0-526 GCF_025091365.1 Daktulosphaira vitifoliae | reverse complement strand
ATCGGGTTCAAATCAATAACCAAAATTATTTTATTAATGAACTTTTTTTTTAATATTATGTACTAATTTTTTTCAGTGTAGTGATAATTGACAATAAACACTCTGTGACTGTAACAGCGATGTCATAAAAAAACTAAAAACTGAAAAATAAATATAGTTTAAAAAAATTAACAACTTCTGAAATATAAGTCCAAAAATTGTTATTGAACAATCAATTTTTCATTTAGAAAATTTTTTAATTTACATGCTAATTAAAGTATATGTAACTTATCTTTCTTATATTCTAAATTGGAAAATTTTTTATTTGTGAATTGTGGTTTATGTGCCATTATTATTTTTACTATTTAAGTCTCCGATATATGCTTCGATATTTATTTAGATTATAAAATTTTTACTAAATTTAAATGGAAAAAGTTAATGTTTTGTACTGAATAAGAATAGAAAAGAAAATATCTAAGGTAGTTACATAAAAAATATTCAGTTTCGTTCATTTTTTAAAAAGTTATAGTAGTTTTAAGAAATAGAA
>NW_026107694.1:0-526 GCF_025091365.1 Daktulosphaira vitifoliae | reverse complement strand
ACAAAAATAGAAGAAACACAGGGGAAAAATCGAAGATCCGGTGGTCGAAATTGAAGTTTGGATTTATGCCTGGTAAGTCAACAATGGAGCTATTATTTTGTGTGAGGCAACTAATAAAAAAGTTTAGGGAAAAAAAGAAAAACTTTGTAAGGTATTTATAGATTTGGAGAAAGCGTATGATAGAGTGACGAGAGAGGTTCTAAAGTGGGCATTAATGAGAAAAGGAGTTCCGAAAAGGTACATTAATATAATAGAGGATATGTATGATGGCACTTGTACTAGGGTAAAAAGTGTGGGAGAAGTAACAGAAGGTTTTCGGGTAAGAGTAGGAGTGCATTTAGGTTCTAATTTCAGCCTTTATTTATTCTATATAGTGATGGATGAAATTACTAGAGAAATACAAGAAGAGGTGCCGTAGTGCATGTTGTTCACTGACAATATAGTGTTAATAGGAGAAAATAGAGAGAAAATTAATCAAAGGTTGAGGTGTAGAGATCAGCTCTTGAAGAAAATGGTTTAAGAATAA
>NW_026107693.1:0-526 GCF_025091365.1 Daktulosphaira vitifoliae | reverse complement strand
TACACGATTGCCTGTATCTCCTTCAGGTAATTAAAATTCATTTAAGGAGATAGGGTCAATATTTGGGCAGACGTCGGGTAGCTTCCGATTCTTGTTTTTGACTAAGATCCTCAACTATTAAACAAGCCCCTAACAGTATATTAGTAATTAATCACTGTGGACTGGTAACTGGTAATACTGTGTTATAAGGTTACCTAATTATCTTCTAATTGATGTATAAATTGCAATGATCTTTTTAGATCTAGACTATTGCTTTGATTTCCTAGGCCGAACGCTCACCTCTGGCGTTCAACGTCTACCCGTTTCCCGATAAGCATTGTTAAGACATGCTCTGACGAGTATTTGCTCTTTTTTTCTTTAGTCTTCCCTAGTATATCCGTTTGCTTTACAATAAGTGCACGATATTTTCTTGACATTTGCGCGTTTGCCATATCTTGTTTTCTGTCCTGTATCTTGAACTCGTCCATCCTCTTTTGCAAAACGACACTGGTGAGTATTGTGATTTGTTTTCCGACAGTTATTACAA
>NW_026107692.1:0-526 GCF_025091365.1 Daktulosphaira vitifoliae | reverse complement strand
CATTAGACAGTGTCTGTAGGTCATCACACAAATTATGCTACAATAAAATAAAAATAAAAAATGAATTTTTTTACTTAGGTAACAAAAACTGAAGTGGGTTGGAAGCAGCTAGCTGAAAATTATGAAGAACAATGAAACTTTCACAACTGTATAGGTAGTGTAGATGGTAAATATTTATTGATTGACAAACCACCCTATTCTAGTTTTTATTACTACAACTACAAAAGTACTGTAAGTATTGTTCTCATGGATATCGTTAATTCAAAATATTAGTACATCATAGTAGATGTTGGAGCGAATGGACGAATATCTGATGGTGAAGTTCTGAAGAACACGATATTCAGGCAAAAGTTGTCTGAAAACCAATTATATATTCCTAATGCACGTGAATTATCCTGCTCAAATACAAAGTTTCCTTACGTGTTTGTCGGTGATGAAGCTTTTCAACTACTGCCAAATTTTATGAAACCTTTCAATAGAGCAGTACTCACGGATGAAAAACGGATTTTTAATTATAGATTATTCC
>NW_026107691.1:0-526 GCF_025091365.1 Daktulosphaira vitifoliae | reverse complement strand
TTTTTTTGTCAACTTATGCTTGTGAAAGTTTATTTTCTATAATGAATTTAATCAAATCGAAAGAAAGAAATGCTTTGACTGATGAAACCAGCACTGCTTGTGTTTCACTAAAACAGCGGCTCTCAACCTTGTGGTACGCGTACCAGTAGTGGTATGCGGAAAGCTCATAGGTGGTACGCGAAGAAAATCTACCTTTATAAAGAAAAATTGGAATGAATCATTATTAATATTAAATATTATTTGGTTTATTTGATGGTGTGGAAGTACTTTGTAATCGTAGCAATTAAGATAACGATATTCTCTTTAATATAATACAAATCGATAAACTTTATCGGATAAAGCGTATTTCTAATTCAAAATAATGGGTCTTTACCTTAGTTTCGTGAGTTCCTTCAGTTTATTCACGAGTGTCATACGAGTTGTTTGCATCAAGTATATTTTATATTAAAATTTTATATTTTTATGTAGTTTTTTCGTACTTTTATGTGATATAAAATTAAGTAAAATGAAAAAAATTTTAGAAAGC
>NW_026107690.1:0-526 GCF_025091365.1 Daktulosphaira vitifoliae | reverse complement strand
TGGATCTATTTTCATATTTACATAATTAACTTACAAAACTATATAATTCATTATTTATTATCTTAGAACAAAATTAAAGACTTCAAATTTAAACCAGTTAAAATAAACAAATGAAGTATAAATTTATGATTCTAAATACATTTATAAAAAGCTAATCCAGTATTATACATATTTTCATTAACAATGTTAAACAAAATTTAATTTGATTAGTTAACTTTTGGAGTTAAGCATATGCATGAATGTATATTATTAGATTTTGAAAGAAGTTTTCATTAATTATTTTATAAATTACTAAACTATTTTGCTGTAACATCGATAACATAAAATAATATTTTAAGTATATTTGATTTTAGATGAAATTGAATTTTCTATTAAATTAATGTCAACATGTTAATTTTTATTTTTGATTTTAATAACTAGTTTATTAACAAACTACTCAATTGTTTATTAAACTTTATCGATAGTAGTTTCTTATGTAATAATTTTTATAATAAGTTGGTTTGAAAATTTTATAAATAATTTTAGT
>NW_026107689.1:0-526 GCF_025091365.1 Daktulosphaira vitifoliae | reverse complement strand
CTTAGAGTTGACCAATCGTCTCCAAATTTCGTACAATTTATTTTTTCATGTATTCGAATAATTCTAGGGGGTGGCACTTTGAATTTTTTAATTTTTATAAATAAGGAACACCCTACTATATATATGTATATATCGAACAGTAACTATCGAACTATTCGAATAGTAAAAATATCTTCGAATATATTAACACGCTTATATTAGTTTCACTTGTATGATGTGTGTTTTGTGTTTGTAAATCTCCACCCGCCAGGTGTTATTATACTACCGTACCCCGTAGTCAATGGCCTTGAGACTAGACAGTCGTAACGCATTCACCTCACCCCGCTCACCACTCGTCGTAAACAATATTTTCCAACCCGTAGATGCGCGCGTGTCATCGTATATAACGAAGCGACGCGGGGCCGTGTCAGTCAAAATAAAAATTTATTTAAATATATATATATTAGGGTGTCCCTTATTTTTAAAATGTTGAAAAGTCCTAACTCTTACCCCCCCAAATTTTTGTGTATACATCAGACAACTTTTA
>NW_026107688.1:0-526 GCF_025091365.1 Daktulosphaira vitifoliae | reverse complement strand
TGTGGGCAGGTAAAGGGTTAAATTTATGAAAAAAATATACCAAACAAAAGGTAATGATATTACACATTTATATAAAAAAGATTTATGTTGATATGTTCATTTTTGAAAAAGTTATGGCACTTTTAAGAATAAAAAATTGAAAAAATTTCGAAAATTAGCGATTTTTAAATTTGTAATTTTTTTGGAGGTTAAACCAAGTAAAACAAATACCTTCTAAAAAAAAACATGTATAATTATATAAAAAGAAATTTCAGAGAGCGAAGTTAAATATAATATTAAACCCCCTCCAAAAATTTATTGAAATTATTGAAAAGCAGAATTTTTCGTAATTTTATCTCATATAATAAATATATATTAATGTTTTCAAATATAAATTGATATTTTTGACGAATCCTTTATTTTGTACACCAAATATAAAAAAAACTTTCGTCTTACTTTTTTTATTATAATAATTTTTTGTAAAAAAATTATTATAATCACTGAAAATATTATTCACTAGATAATTTAAAAATAGCATTGACGTTTA
>NW_026107687.1:219-526 GCF_025091365.1 Daktulosphaira vitifoliae | reverse complement strand
CTCCAAAAAAATTACAAATTTAAAAATCGCTAATTTTCAAAATTTTTTCAATTTTTTTTACTTAAAAGTGCCATAACTTTTACAAAAATGAACATATCAATTAATGTTTTTTTTATATAGATGCATAATATTATTACCTTTCATTTGGTATATTTTTTTTATAAATTTTACCCTTAACCTGCCCACAAGGGGGGATTTAAAATGACAACTTTTTCACAAAAAATTAATTTTTTTAACTTAAATTTTGAAAATGTTCCGGAAGGTCTGACACTTTTATATATATCTTAAATTAAAGCTAATGTAATAT
>NW_026107687.1:0-173 GCF_025091365.1 Daktulosphaira vitifoliae | reverse complement strand
TGTTCCGGAAGGTCTGACACTTTTATATATATCTTAAATTAAAGCTAATGTAATGTTCTTTATTATGAAAAAAAAAAATTTCGGACTTTAACTTATCTTCACGGTGAAAATGGCTACCGAATGCTATTATTGTGTGAAAATTTTCGATTTTGTATTTTCCATTTTTAACTTTA
>NW_026107686.1:0-526 GCF_025091365.1 Daktulosphaira vitifoliae | reverse complement strand
ACTTTCCAAAGTCAACTAATTTACTTGCTCTTTTTTAAAATAATAGTTTCGTGTTATATTTCAATAAAATATGATTATTAATAGTTTTATATTTACTAACAAAAATATTTATATCACACTTTTATTCCAACACTCAATATAACTAAATGACAATGCAAATTTTCTATCCTAAGTGACCTTTTTATTTTTTGCAAAAAATGTTAGTGAACACTGGTAAACTAATTTATAGTCGGTAGTTTTTCAAACTAACACCCCTCCATGTTGGGAAGGCTAGAAACGCCCCTGTCACTGTGTAGAAGCTTTTACCAACTATGTAATGCTTAGTCGTTCACTGCGCTCGTAAATTACCTCATTTATATCACACTTTTATACTCAGTATAACTAAATGACATAAGTTATAACTAATAATTATTAAATAAAATTCAAAACTAACTTTAGAATAGGTATAAAGTAATAATGTTACATTCAAATTGATATTTAATTATAAAAATTACTAGAAATATTTAATTAATTTTTAGTAGATTTA
>NW_026107685.1:0-526 GCF_025091365.1 Daktulosphaira vitifoliae | reverse complement strand
CCAATTAAGCAAATAAACAATTGTTGCTGTAAAGTATAAAAACGATAATAAAATAAAAATAAAAACAGTTTCATTGAAAGGGAGATTATTTTCAAATGGAAGTGACGTGATATTTCCGGATAATTTAAGGAAGTTTCTAAGTAAGCTTGGTACAAATTTCAAGTTTAAATCGACAAACGCTCGCGTCAATGAGCGTTTTTGATAAATTTTTTTAACGCTCATGGTGCGCTAAAAAAATGTCCACATCCAAAAAATAATTTTCCCTGAATAACGTCAACAAGTTTTTATATTATAAAAATTCCTACATCATTGAGTAATTTTTTCAATATTGGTTAATTTTTCAATGTTTTATTATATAAGATTATGATTTATTGAATTCTGAAAATTAAAACAAGTTAAAACCTCATAAATTTATTAAAGGCTAGTTTAAGTTTAACAATTCCGGAAAAGTCACGTTTTGAAATGATTAACTAGTTTATAACAATTAATGATATAGTGACTCTACTAGATTTTTCGTTGTATTTTT
>NW_026107684.1:0-526 GCF_025091365.1 Daktulosphaira vitifoliae | reverse complement strand
TCTCCACTTCAACCACCCGCACTTAATCCTGTGTCTTACATCCTTGTCAATACCACCTCTCTTTTGCACAACTGATCCTAAATACTTGAAACATTCCACCTCTCGAAACGCGTCCTCACCTATTGTCACTGATCTCCTTATTTCATCTACCTCGTGTTCTTCTTTACCAAACTCGTACTCTATATACTCTGTCTTACTGTTACTTATTCTTAAACCCTTTTTTTCAAGAGCTGATCTCCAAACCTCTAGCCTTTGATTAATTTCCTCCTATTAACACTATATCATCATCACTGGAAAGTACCTTATTATCAACACCTTTTATACACCTTATATAATGATAATCTTTAGACCTTTTCTCTCATATCTTTGCAAGTCTATAGATTTCTTTCTCACCTTCATTTGTTCCTAGCCTATCATACAATTCATCATAACTCTTATACTTCGCCTTACTTACTGCACACTTGACTTCTTTTCACGAACGTTTATACTCCATCCAGTCTTCTCTCCTTTTGCTCTTCTGCCATAC
>NW_026107683.1:0-526 GCF_025091365.1 Daktulosphaira vitifoliae | reverse complement strand
TGAAATAATTAGTAATGGTTAATTTTATTTTTTAATTTTAACTGTATTCGAAAAAAATGCTTACTAAGTTCGCAATTAATGTAATTTTCACCAACCCCCCCCAGATTTTTATTTTTAAAGCTCGGAATATTTCCGGAACATTTCCAAAAGTAAAGTTAAGTATTTTTAAAGTTTTTAACCCTCCCTCTGTATAGAGGAGAATGGCCCGATTAAAAAAAAAATTAATATCAAAGCAATTTGAAAAATAAAAAACAACCAAAGCCATTCTAAAACAAAAAATATGGGGAGTAACAAAACATTTTTTTACTGAATAATTTTTTTAATTATGTAAACTGATTTTAAGATTTTTTTGATAGCAGCAACTCTATAAATCAAAAGTTAGTTGATATTAAAAATAACTAAAAATAAATTTAAACTTCAAGAATGGAGATTCCGATATAAGATAAAAGAACTGTGATCAATATTTATATATTTTTCTGTATAATTAACACAGTTAAAATACCTAATGATAGATGGAGTTAGTGAA
>NW_026107682.1:0-527 GCF_025091365.1 Daktulosphaira vitifoliae | reverse complement strand
ATTGAAATTATTTAACATCTTTTACTAATATCTCGAAAAATAATACATTTATACAGCTGCTCTAAATAATAACAAATATTATTACAAATATTACNATACAGCTGCTCTAAATAATAACAAATATTATTACAAATATTATAATTATTTCTACTACTTTGTGAGGGTCGATATATCTATACAATTTCAATTACCACTTTTTCTGCAATAATTTCATCGCTTTCAAGCTGTTTACGATAGGTTCGTTTTTTTGGTTTAGCTGTATTTGTTTCAGTGTTAATATTTACACTAGAATTTGCTGTTAAGAGAATATTATTTTAAAAGTTATTAATTAAATAGTTAATTTTGAAAATGTTTACGGTGAAAAAATGCATTAGCGTAGATATTATATAAAAAATTTTTTAACTACAATAGAAAAGTAATTATTATTTATCAAAAAAAGAATAATCTTTTTAATCTGTTGTTATATTTTATATAAAATCGTTTTCCCATTTCTTGATAATTAGTTTAATTAATCTTAATAGTGTCTA
>NW_026107681.1:0-527 GCF_025091365.1 Daktulosphaira vitifoliae | reverse complement strand
GAACGCATATAAATTTATTGCGATCATTTATTAATGAAACGTTTTTAAAGTGTGGCGGTAATAACGTGATAAGGGTGGCGCCGGAGGAGATTATAAGTGAGGCGCCCCCATNTAGAATATATAATTTGATTGACACAATTAATAATACAATACACGTTATTTATTAATATTAATACAAATGAATAGAATAATAAAATATAATGACATAGAATGATATAGAATGAGTGTAACTAGCGCATACTAAACCACGACTGACTGTAGAGTTCCTACAGTGGGAGTCCTTTGCCCATGGTTGCCCTAAAACCCTTGGTCAACACATTCCTGTGTTCGACGACAGTCGGACGACCATATATTATATACTCTACACAATTATAAAATAATATTCAGGGGTTCTTAACAAAATTATAAAAAAAAAAACAAATTAAAGATAAGATTTATCAAAAAATTTTTCATAGAGTATTACTCTATCGAATTTTGTAATGTACTAGATGCTAATCGATGCAGATACTTGGTAGTTTGTTATCATT
>NW_026107680.1:0-527 GCF_025091365.1 Daktulosphaira vitifoliae | reverse complement strand
GTGCGCACAATGGACCAACAGGTCTGAGTGCATGGGCATTATGTCCACCTCAATAATAACTAAAACTAAAACTAAAACTACGACAATGAACNTAATAACTAAAACTAAAACTAAAACTACGACAATGAACTGTACACTAGGGTGTCCCTTATTTATAAAATTTAAAAATTACAAAGTGCCACCCCCTAGAATTATTCGAATACATAAAAAAATAAATTGTACAAAATTTGGAGACGATTGGTCAACTCTAAGACGTGCCCCAAGGGAGTTAAAAATAACCCCCCAAGGGTGATTTTTTATTTTTTTTGTCTATCTCAAAAATTTTAACATTTGCAAAAAAGTTTATTTGAACTTTATTGTAGGTATACAATTTTTCTATAAAAAGTATATTTACAAAAATGTTCGAAAAGTTCTTATTTAGATCTAAAAAAATAAAAACATATATGTTCTATTCTTACTGTTAAAATTATTAATTTATAAATCGTTCATTGTAAAAACAAAAAAAAAAATTCATTTAACCGTTATTT
>NW_026107679.1:0-527 GCF_025091365.1 Daktulosphaira vitifoliae | reverse complement strand
TAAATGTATGTATTTTCTACTACTATTAAATATCTTTGCTATAATTCTAGATGGGTCTAAATTTTAGTAGGGTAAAATTACCCAATGCATTTTCATGTTTACATACATACATATGTATACAGAGTGATATAGATTTGAGGTGTTACGCGGGTGTGTCTATTTTTTACATTGAGATATTTCACCATCACACTCCTCCCCCCCCTAGGTATAAAAATGTTAATAACTTCCTAAANCCCCCCCTAGGTATAAAAATGTTAATAACTTCCTAAAATTGAGAAATTGAGTGGTCAATGTTCTTTATTTTTTCTACTATTTTACTTGGTGGTTTTTCAGTAGCTAAATAATAAGAAAAAAGATATAAGAAAATTTCTAATTAAACTACAAATATTAAAAAATTATATGAAAGTAAATAAACAAAGAATTTTAGTAAGGTCTTGTACATGGTCCTAAGTAAAAAAACTAAGGTCAATATTATACTAGGGTAATCTTATTCAATGCATATATCAAGTATACATATAAAAAAAAAA
>NW_026107678.1:0-527 GCF_025091365.1 Daktulosphaira vitifoliae | reverse complement strand
TTAAAATATTTTTAAAAAATTCTAGACAAATTTGGAGGTAGAAAAGACAAAATTAACAAGCAAAGTAATCAAATACCGTTATAAATACAACAAAATTAAAGCATATACGAATAGAAGAATAGAAGAATAGAAGAAGTTAAATCAATATTAAGAAGACAAAATATAAAAAAAACTAGTAGAAGAAAATATTGATCACTGTAAAACAAAGGTTAGAAAATTTTTGAATAAATTAAAAAAAATAGACTAATNGGTTAGAAAATTTTTGAATAAATTAAAAAAAATAGACTAATTTTTATTATTAATACTAAATAACGTTTTTTTTTAAATTTGAAATTCTTTTAACCTCTTATATGAAGCACTTTGATACATAGATTTATAATTGACAGTTTTTATTTTCTATTACACCATGTAAATAAAAAATGTTCATCATGATTTTTATGCAATTTTTTTTTAATGTCACTTATACTTCTTGTATTCTTATCATCTCATATATTATTTACAGGTATTTATTATATGAATGTAATATT
>NW_026107677.1:0-527 GCF_025091365.1 Daktulosphaira vitifoliae | reverse complement strand
ATAATAATTTGAAATTCAAAGTTATTTTATTATTATTGTTATGTATATGCAAGTATATATTTTTCTAAATTAATCTAAAAGAGTACAGGATTAAGTCAAAGATACAATAATAATNGTACAGGATTAAGTCAAAGATACAATAATAATAAAAATATTTAGCAGTTTAATTTTGATAAATGAAGTGTAGAGTTGGTTTTATGACATCCATTTTATTATTATTCTTTCCTTGTGTGGTTTCCATTTCCGCTTAGTCGAGTCTCTTTCCAATCGTGGTTTTTTTTTTACTGGAAGATGGAATACTCCATTTAGTTTGCCATCTTTGGAGCCATCTTCATTAAATGGATTTTCGCTTTGTGTAGATTTTTATACTATTAATTTGTCGTTAGTTAATTAGTGTATTAATAGAATTGTAAATATTTAAAAGAGGAAGGAAAAGACAAAAGGGGGAAAAAAAAACTAACAATATAACAGTAGTAAGAAATTATGTTTGATATTTAGGAGGTATTGGAGGTGGTAAACCCATGACG
>NW_026107676.1:0-527 GCF_025091365.1 Daktulosphaira vitifoliae | reverse complement strand
TTTATTTTATTTTATTTTTATTTTCTATTCATTTTAAGTTATGTAATTTACATTTTTCTGCTGTGAACTTGTAAATGGATTAAGTTTTAATACTTCAACGAATAGAGAAAAGAAAATTGAAAAGTCTTATTAGAGTTTAAATTACAATAAATATGTAATTAAAAATACTTATAATTTAGTGTCGAGCCCGTATTATGTTCATATGTTAACGTTTTGATATGTGCAACAAGCTCATATCTTACAAATTGAATAAAATATTTGTTTATGGTCATGTAGTTGAATAATAAAAAAATAATTTTTTTTATTGTTGAGGAACATATACTTAATAATAAAAATAAGAATTGCTGTGTAACGATGACTTACAAATATATTAAAATGTTTTGTAAAATTTAAACTAATAACTTAATTAATAGAAAAGTAAAATTATATAGTAGAAAGTTATTCATATTTCAGGTTAATGAAAATAATGACGAGAATGATAAAGAGAGACTAGACGAATGGCTTAGCGATGGAGAGATTTAACAACA
>NW_026107675.1:0-527 GCF_025091365.1 Daktulosphaira vitifoliae | reverse complement strand
CCTTTTTTGAAAACATTGTACTGGGCCTTTATTTTAATCTGAAGCGATGTTTAAGTTACTCCGAAGCGTTTTTCATTTGATTATTTTATTTCGCAAGCTTTACAAAATAACATTTATTTAATTATTGTCTCTTGAAAATATATCTTTGATAACTTCCGAAATATCGTAAGTTTTTCTTTTGGCATTGTTTAATGTGAACAGTTCAAATACTAGTGTTTATAATTAAAACTTAAAACACTAACTGAAAACTAAAAATCAATTCATTGAGACGATTCATAAATATAATATGTAAACGTTGTTATTTGATGAAAACGTGTATAATATAAGAACATAGTAATAGTGTGCTTACTACATATACAGTAAAGAGCAAAAGTGAACACTAATAAGAAAATTTTGAGAAATAAGGTTATATAAACAACACATGTACAGGGTGATTTTTTTATCAGAACCCACTTAATTACTTGCAGAATAATAATAATTTAAACATTTTTTTTTTCATTATCTTTAGTTACACATTATTCTTGAAT
>NW_026107674.1:0-527 GCF_025091365.1 Daktulosphaira vitifoliae | reverse complement strand
ATATATATAAGCACAATTAAGTTACTATAAATATGTTTAAGAAATTAATTTCTAATATTTTATAGTAGGAGGAAGATATAATTCTTTTTTTAATGGTAATTTTGGATTAGTAGTGAAACGTTTTTTATTTACGTATTCCATTTTAATTTATATTACTTAGTTAAAATGATAAATAATATGAAAACATAACACATTTTTTCTGAAATAATCAATTTATTACGTTTTATCTACAATGAATATTTATTACTTATTATATCAGTTTCACTTTAGAAACTAGTTAAATTATATAAAGAGATAGCTATAACCCTTTGGATCACGGTCGATAACGTTTTGTTACAAGCACCGTAGCAAATGATTAAAGGGATAAGAAGAGTTCTTGAGTTAATTGCACTTTGTAGGCATGTAAGTGCAGATTTTTTGTCAAGACCCTATGCATAGATGATGCTGACATGTTCATTTCTTGAGCACGACGGCGATGAGATTTTCGTGGACTCACCAGAACTGAATCACCCACAAGGGCCACATTT
>NW_026107673.1:0-527 GCF_025091365.1 Daktulosphaira vitifoliae | reverse complement strand
TGAAAATGTTCCGGAAATACTCTGAGCTTCAAATATATGTTAAAATAAAGCTTATATTATGTACAATAAGTTCAAAACAAACAATTTGTCTCGACGACTTATCTTCTATATGCAAATGGTTACCATAGTTAAAAATCATGCAATTTTGTTGTTAAAATTTACGATTTCATATTTTATTTTTTCAACTTTAAATTACTATAACTTTTTTAAAAATGTATGAATCGATACAATTCTTTTTTTCATAAATACTTTATAATTAATTCTTTTATTTAACATACTTTTTTTTTAAATTTGAATCATTTACCATTTTCAAATATTTAAAAATACGAGTAAAAAGTAAAACTTAACTCTTTAAAATATTCGGGAAATACTCCGAACTATATATTTATGTTAAATTAAAGCTTACAACAAATAATATAGTAAAAAAAAAAATTGTCCCGACACCTTTTTTCCTATGGAAAACTGGGCATCAAATTTAACAAAAAATGTAATTTTTATATTAAAAATCACTGTTTAACATGAAATAT
>NW_026107672.1:0-527 GCF_025091365.1 Daktulosphaira vitifoliae | reverse complement strand
AATAAACAATCAAGACCAAAAACTAGAAAATAAAAACTCGTAAGTTTAAGCGATTAAAAAATTGAATTTATTTTAGCAATGCTAAGTTTATCTAATATATTGAACAGTATAGATAAATTAAATAAAAAAGGAGTAAAAGGATATAGTCAATTGGTGAAAATATAATATATAAATACTAGAACAAATTATATTATAACTTTCAGTATTTTAGCTTCGATGCGAAACTAAGAATGTATTAATTTTACTATAATGTGTTTTTTTTTTGTGTCTGTTACCACTTTTTCTCACCTCTCACGGAACAGATTTCTTTCAATGATACGTCAAAAGATCACAAATTGTATCTAGTTGAAGACATTATCCTTAAAAATTGAAAAATTTTCCCTCGTTCCCTGCAAATGGGGGAAATCTTCGAAAAAATTACAAATTTAAAAATAGCTAATTTTCGAAATTTTTTCAATTTTTTTTACTTAAAACTGCCATAACTTTTTCAAAATTGAACAAATCAATATCATTTTTTTTTAATAGAT
>NW_026107671.1:0-527 GCF_025091365.1 Daktulosphaira vitifoliae | reverse complement strand
CATCTATTAGAGTTTTGAATCTAAGACCTTGATCAAGAATTGTGTAACCTAAAGTCTCACGTGCCATATTAGACTGTGCGGCATTTATTTCTTGTGGGAATAATAATTGGCGTTGGAATAAATTCATGTTTTCTTTAGAATATAGTCCTGCATTCATAAGGAATTCAGGACTTTTGTATTGCCAGGTAAATTCTGTTTCAGGCATTAGAGTTTGGGGTGGTTGTATTTCTCTGAAATGAGGGTTTAGACTGAACCAGGTATTTTCTATATTGAATGCGGATGGCATTAGATCACTACAATCGATTTCTGTGCCGTGATTTAATAGGATATGATTTTTGGGTGATAAATATTTTGTGGAATTTTCAAAGATAACTGGCAGTTCATTAAAACAATGTTCTGTTTTGGCAATTTGCACTTCTACAGGTTTACATTTTAAAAGATAAATGATTTCTCCACTTTTAAGGCTGGCAAAGCCAGGTGAATCTGTCATGCTATAAGCGAATTCTGATAAGCTGTAGGATGCTATT
>NW_026107670.1:0-527 GCF_025091365.1 Daktulosphaira vitifoliae | reverse complement strand
TTCTTTTATAGATGCATGATGTCATTACCTATCATTTGGTATATTTTTTTTGTAAATCTGAGACTTAACCTGCCCACAGGGGGGGATTTAAAATGACAACTTTTTCTCAAATAATTTACTTTTTCAACTAACCTTTGAAAGTGTTCCGGAAGATCTGACACTTTTATATACATCTTAAATTAAAGCTAATGTAATTTACTTTATTATGAAAAAAAAAATTTCGGAATTCATTTTGTCTTCACGGAGAAAATAGCTACCGAGTGCTATATTTGTGTGAAAATTCTCGATTTTATAATTTACATTTTTTACTTTAAAATGCTATATCATTTTTAAAAATGTATGGATCAATACAATTTTTTCATGTGAATTAGTATTTATATACATCTTTCATTTGAAATACTTCTTTTTAAATCAGACTGTTTCCTTATATACGGAGGGTGTTCAAATCTGATAAATGCATATAGAAAGTAGAACTTTTTCTACTTAACTTTTAAAAGTGTTCCGGAAATACTGACACTTTTATATAT
>NW_026107669.1:0-527 GCF_025091365.1 Daktulosphaira vitifoliae | reverse complement strand
GCGAAGCTGAGAAGGTATTAATTTTACTATGATGTGTTTTTTTATTTTTTTTTTTGTGTGTCTGTGAACGCTCAATCTCAGATCTCGCTGGACCTATTTTGATGAACAATATGTCAAAAGATCACAAATCGTATCTAGTCGAAGACGTTACCCTCAAAATTTGAAAAAAATTCTTTCGTTCCCCGTAAACAAGAGAAATCCCCCAAAAAATTACAAATTTAAAAATCGCTAATTTTCGACATTTTTACTATTTTTTTTACTTAAAATTGCCATAACTTTTTTAAAAATAACCGAATGATTATATTTTTTTTATAGATACCTTAGGTATTTACCTATCATTTTATATATTTTTGTGAACATTTGACCCTTACCAGCCCACAGGAATGGTTTCATAATGGTAACTTTTTTACAAAAAATTAACTTTTGAAAATGTTCCGGAAATACTTACACTTTTATATATACCTTAAATTAAAGCTAATGTAATATACTTTAATTTGAAAAAAAAAAATTTGACCTCTGGACTTGTC
>NW_026107668.1:0-527 GCF_025091365.1 Daktulosphaira vitifoliae | reverse complement strand
TTCTGCTTTTGAGCGTTCTCGGCTAGTACCTCCTATTTCTCCCGTGCGTACAGAGACCACGGAATTTGAGTCGAACAATACATGTACTTTGTATGGTCTTCGGTTAATGATAATCGACAACTCGTCAATTTGTCACCAGAATAGTAAAAAGACTGAGAAACGCAGTGATCGGTTGGAAGAAGCGTTAATTGAAATAGCGGCTAGTGCCAAACGGACCGATGAGCGATTCGAATTGTTTATGAAATCTATATCTGATCTAAAAAATCATTGTGATGAATCTACTAAAAAATTGTCGAGTGATATTGTCCGTGTTGAAAATTTTGTGTCTAGAGTCTTCTAGTAAATTATCCAGTGATATTGAGTCTGTTGGAACTGAGGTTGATGGATATGTTACCGCCACTATCAATCGCTGTAAAGGTATTGATGGGCAAGTTCGTGAAGTGGGTAATCATCTTGATGTCATTTCCAAGACTACCCTGGATTTAAAAGATGAATTTGACAGTTTTAAGTTAAAAATTCTTTCTGGT
>NW_026107667.1:0-527 GCF_025091365.1 Daktulosphaira vitifoliae | reverse complement strand
TAATTCAACCATTTCAGAAAAATATAATAATGAGTTTTTCATCTTTTTAAGTTCTGTGCAAAAGCTTTGATATTTTTCGACCAAACTTTCTAGACATATTTTTTCTAAATCATCTTTGTAGTAATTTATACAATTCAACCATAAATATAACGTTAATTTGATTAGTTGATATAGATCAAGAGCATAATGAACGCTCAATAACAAATGGAATTTCCATACTCTATCGATAAAATTCTCTTTTGTAATTATATTATCGTCCATAAATAATGTATTTAAACGAAAATAATCAACTTCATTTTCAAAATTTCGACCAAAGAATATAAATTGATTAGCATATTGATGCTCTGTTAATTTTCTCCACGCTGGGTATTGCACCAAAGTATTTAATTCATTAACAGTTTTGGCCATTACTCTAAAATTAAGAGCATCATAAATAAAAAGTAAAAAAAATAAATACAATTGAAACATTTTGTAAAAATTATTTTTCATGAACAATACGATAACAGAGAGAATACGTCTTCCTTTTT
>NW_026107666.1:0-527 GCF_025091365.1 Daktulosphaira vitifoliae | reverse complement strand
GTTCCCTCTTGAATTTGAATACCGTTAAGGAGTGAGTGCGTGCGCTTGAGCGCTTAAGCGGTCGTTTTGTCCATTGTTAACAGGTCGTGATCGTTGCGAACAATGCAGTCGAGTTTGTGGTTAATTTAGCTAAACCAAGTAAACGTCACCGTTTGATAAAAAGCCCGTGGCAAAAATAGGTAATCATTTGAAACCCTCAAAATACTATCCCATTTGATGGCGAGATAAGAAAAATAGCACTATGTTTACGTTATCGACCGTAAAAAAAAAATCTCACGGTATAAACTCAACATATTTATTATATAGATATCTATTGACTTACCGACAAGAGAACTCTCTTTCTCCTAGACATAATTCTAAACAGTCCTGTCGTGTTGTGGCAGGCAACTTCTTTTTGCCGAATCCTTTGAGTTTGTATCCTTGCACGCGGTCGAAGCACCACGCTCTTTCACATGGTTTTATACCCAAGCAAGTTTTCTGTGCGTATATCGTAAACACGGGAAACTGCGATTTGCTCAACGCGCCTG
>NW_026107665.1:0-527 GCF_025091365.1 Daktulosphaira vitifoliae | reverse complement strand
TGAAAAATCAAAAATTTTAATTAAAATAATAAAATATTCAAATTTAAATATTATAATTTATAGAATATTCCACTTACCATTATGATTTTTTGAAAGAAGAAATGTGCAGTGTAAAATGCAAAAAAAAAAAATCTAGAGAAGAGTCTAATGTATTTAGTTGTGTTAAAGAGTTTTAAATAGTTTTATATTGACTAGAATGAATTGTTTATTCAGTTGTAATGAATTGTTATTCATTCTACTATTATTTTAAATTTCAATGTGTGCTTAATATTATTACTAATAAAGTAATATTAATTATAAGTATAAATTTTTTGTAAATTTGTTTTCACTTTTTTTGATTAATATATAAACATATTTTCTTTGCATTCCTATATAACTTTTTATTTTTAATCCAATGTATACTTTAAAATCTGCGAATATGAAAATAATAAATTTGAGTATTTAAACTAATTCGTAAATTTTCAATTTACGTTTTTAAAACATGTAATTTTATTAATTCAAACAAATTATTAATGATATTCATAAAA
>NW_026107664.1:0-527 GCF_025091365.1 Daktulosphaira vitifoliae | reverse complement strand
GGTGTTCATATTGTAACGTACGTGTCAAACCTATACCTGTATCGACCACTATCGCGATCAAAATCCGTATATATCACTGCGAACCCGTATTTATCGNTCCGTACATATCACTGCGAACCCGTATTTATCGTTTTTCCAACACTGATTGCAAAACTCTTTGAACTCGTTAAATTTCATATCATAACACACGTACTCGTCGTATGCATGACGTAGGTTGATTTCGTCTTGTCGGAACAACACCACCACATTCGGATTGTCTCGTAACATTTGTTTTTGTATACGGGACAATGTTTGCGAGAGAAAAAACACATCAACTCTTTTGTGTCGGCCACGCGCAAAATAATCGCACATTACGTTTTGTTTTTCCATAACCACGTCGTCGAAAATAAACACTGAATTTGGCAGAACAGTGTCCACTGGTGGAACTTCATCACCGTTCGTAAATATGAACACACGTATCCCTTCAACATCTTCCAATACTCGAATCAACAGTTGATATTTCGACTGCTCCAACGATTTCGAGTAGA
>NW_026107663.1:0-528 GCF_025091365.1 Daktulosphaira vitifoliae | reverse complement strand
AGTGTCCTTTTTTTATAAAACATAGCCAGCGTTTGATACCGTAGAATAAATACAGAAAAATTCGAATTTTTAAAAAATTTTTAATGTTACAGAAGATTAACTACAAAAAATTGATGAGAAAATTTTTCACCAAAAAATTTCTTAAAATTTATTCTAAAAAATGGCTATATTGAATTTTTATTTTAACATTTCTCGTAAACTTTTCNTATTGAATTTTTATTTTAACATTTCTCGTAAACTTTTCAAATTATAATTTTTTTGTTTAATTATAAAAATTATTTTTATTGCAATATTATTATAGCCCTTAAGTATATTAAATATAAAAAAAATAGCAAAAAATATTAACTGAATCAAGAATTATTTAAGTAGTCAGTGAGTGCTGGTCCACTCTGTATAAGACTTGTTTTACAATTCTTTTAATATCTGCTAGTGTAAGTACTAATTTCAATTTCCTATACAGTTCTTTATTTCATAAAGAATCACGCTCATAATTGCACTTAACCCTAAATATAAACCAGGTGGTTGATT
>NW_026107662.1:0-528 GCF_025091365.1 Daktulosphaira vitifoliae | reverse complement strand
AAGCGTTTCTTATGATAGTGATTTTAATCACTGTCAGATTAAATCTATACTGGACCCTACTATGCAATGTCTCCACTATTTAATATAACTTTTTTATAATATTAGAATGAAAACGAATTTTGTATATCTATAAAAGNTTATAATATTAGAATGAAAACGAATTTTGTATATCTATAAAAGTTGTCATTTATTGTTTTCCTGGTTTTTAAATACCGTTTCTTAAAAATAGCAACATTTGTATAAAAATTTAACTTCTTCATTTTAAGTTTTGATCATGTTTCAGAAAACTCAAAACTTTTACATAAAATATACGTTGAATAATAGCATTAGTAATTTACATTAAATTGATCTTACGGCTTGTTTTATATAGGTAATCGATCACTAAACTCAAAAAAAGTAGAACGTTAAATGGTTAATTTTGTATGATGAAGTATTTTTTTTTAAATTTTTTCACTCAGCTCCTAGAAAGCAGATATATTAATGGAAATCAGAATACTTATGAGTTTATATAACCTTACAACCCAAAAT
>NW_026107661.1:0-528 GCF_025091365.1 Daktulosphaira vitifoliae | reverse complement strand
AATGCCTTACTAAAATTGAGATAATTTTTATATTTTTAATAACAAAAATGATAAAATTGTGGTGTTCGAATTTTTATGCAAATGCAAGTAAAGTTCTAATATTTAATTTCCTCTAAGAATACGAAATAAATATNCAAAAATGATAAAATTGTGGTGTTCGAATTTTTATGCAAATGCAAGTAAAGTTCTAATATTTAATTTCCTCTAAGAATACGAAATAAATATTAATATTTCATTAAATTTGTTCGTAATCAGTAATTTAGTTATGAGAAGTGATAACCATAAACTGTTATAACCCAATGCCTACAAAAAGAAGATCTTTCTATAGTAATTAGTTACTGAAATTTAACTTCAAATTTGGTCAAATTCAGAAAAGAAACAAATTTATGTTTACATTTAAAGATTCGAACACTACATCAATGCATGTTGATTAGCAAATAGTTTTTTTTTCTAAATGCACTATTTTTATACGCTTTTTTAGTTAGAATACTAATTTACGTCTTAACGGTGATTTAATAATTATAATTT
>NW_026107660.1:0-528 GCF_025091365.1 Daktulosphaira vitifoliae | reverse complement strand
TTTATTTGTTTGTAATTATTATATTATATTTTATCTATTTTGTTCAGAGATGCCTTGTTGGCCATTTTAGTATTAAGTGACACTCCCCCAATCCACAATTCTATGATAGTTTATATATATATATATTGTTACTTTAATATATAACTCCTTGTCATGTAATTCGTATAATTTTATTTAGTGTAAATACCATCCTCAATCTTATATACAGTCCACTCGCTATTTCTTTCTCCGGCATAATTAGACAACTCAACCGAACGTTAACTAACCCGCACATTATAACCGGGCGTTCCGTTCAAACATTATGATTTATATCACTTATCTTTATTGAATGATATACAGTGATATAACTTAATAGGCTCGAGTGAAAAATATGTGTACAAACACGGTAATTTATGTGTAAATTATAATTGTATTTTACGTTAAATCTTATTATATAATAGAACAAGGAAAAAAACCCAGCACAGGGGGGTCGCGGCACAGTGGTGACGTAGCATAGTTGGATCAAGTATAATGATATCTGACAGTGAT
>NW_026107659.1:0-528 GCF_025091365.1 Daktulosphaira vitifoliae | reverse complement strand
TGTACTTCTAAATAAATAAGAGTTTTAAAACATATTTTATTTTAAATGAGTGACTTCTAAAACAAAAGGATTGGAAAATGTCAAGATTTTTTTGTCTTAAATCAGGAAATATAAGATATAACACGCTATTTAATTTTTGCTGGTTGCTTAATTATAACAATATATATTAATATAATACACAAAATTAATAGATATCTTTTTGCCACTTTTTTGTAACTACTTAATATTAAAATTTTTTTTCAATGAACATGCAAAATTAGAGCCTAATATATTGTTTATTAAAATAAATTATTTGTATAAAGTTTAATAATTTATAACATAAAATTTATGCGATCTAATTTTAAAATTGAAAATAACACTTAAATAAACACAATTATAATACATATAAAGAGTTTAATAAAATATATATAATGAAAACATATACATTATTAAATAATTTATACATTACTAATTAAAAATGATTTTTAAAAAAAATACTGTGTTACTTTTTTTGTTATTTATTGTGGAGACAAAATTATGTTACGGAAA
>NW_026107658.1:0-528 GCF_025091365.1 Daktulosphaira vitifoliae | reverse complement strand
ATACTTAAAATAAATTATTATATAATTAATAATAGTAAAAAGTACCATTTTATTTATTTTTAGTTTGTGAGTCGTTGGTAAGAACTGATAAATATGGGTCGAAAATTAAAAAGCAGTTCTTTTTTCCGATGATATATTTTCAATTTTATCGGTTGGGTTTGTTCTATGCACAACAGAAGTATTTGTAAATACTAAAGTCTTATTTTACACTTAATACCTTGTATACTGTTCTTAGTCTAGTATTATCTGCTTTTTTATCTTGCAAAGGCATAACACCGATAAAGAAGACAGCGCGTTTTAAATTTTTACGTTTGTAAATTGTGTTTATACCACCGAATATTTTATTTTTATCATAAACTATCAAATATTTTAAAAACTATTCAAATGGAGGTACCGAATAGTTTTAAAAAATATTCGAATAGTTTTTAAATTACTATCGAATAGTTCGATAGTTACTATTCGATATTTCCCATCACTAATTATAACTATTTTACTATTTAAAAATTTGCATTTTTAATAAAAATGTAG
>NW_026107657.1:0-528 GCF_025091365.1 Daktulosphaira vitifoliae | reverse complement strand
TGTCCGTCAAACGAGCTGGTAATTTTGTTTTTTAGTCAAGCCGTTCCGCCAAATTACTACGGCCGCAGAAAATACGCCGATGTTGTGAGTCGACGGGAAGAACACCCATGACGATAGCCGCACCGATTACATACGATTCTGTGGTCGTCTTCATGTGGTCCTACGAAGCGGTAGCGACTCGGAAGATGCAAATGTACCCCACGGAGAATCGATAGGCGCTTCACGGCGGTAATGATGGGCTTGCCGGTGAAATACACTAGTCATTACAACTTAATAATACAAACGTACGGCGCGGCGATAAGGCCTGCGGGTATGCCGTATTAACTTATTATTCAATATAGACTCGTTGTATCTGATCAAGTGCGAATTTTCAACTATTTTTCGAGTTATCATGGTTTCGTTTCCTTATAGATAAATCAATCAGATCTTCGTTACTCACGAACAAATGGTGAGCGTTGTCGAAATCCCGTATTGCTTAAATACAGTCTGGCCGTGACACAGTCGCCGCGCGGTACGGCCAGTGTCGCA
>NW_026107656.1:0-528 GCF_025091365.1 Daktulosphaira vitifoliae | reverse complement strand
ATAAATTTAAAGTTGATATAATAATGTTATATGAAAATTTATAGTTAGATCGAAAAATTATCTCATTTTGATAGTCAAATTATAATGATATTATCTTTAATAAAAAAAGGTTTGTTCAATATTGATGTTTGATGCGGCCACCAAAGATAACTGCCGGTCCTCGAAAGTGTATGTGAAATGGTGTAAAAAATGAAACACTGTATGGGATTAAAACCCGTGTCGTATGTGGCTGAAAGAAAATAGTACCGTATCATGTTTAATTTGAAAAATAAAAATAATTTAAAAATATAAAAATATTTATCGTTAAAAGTCACAAAAATATTTTTAGTAACAACTGAAATTTATTTTTCATTGATGTTTCAATTATATATGCATATCTCACGACTAAAAGTAAAAGTGTTTTTGTATGGGCGTTTTATTTCAATTTATTATTATGTTTTGTCATTTTTATATATATAAAATTAAAACACTTACCATCTAAATTTAAGCCTTTAATGTCTGCTTTTTGATATTTTTTAATTAATGGTT
>NW_026107655.1:0-528 GCF_025091365.1 Daktulosphaira vitifoliae | reverse complement strand
TTGTAAAGTTGGGTTGTAAAATTATAAAGTTAATATAAAACTATTGTATATTTATTATTAAAAAATTACCATCACATTTTACAAAATCATCTAGTATTTTTAATCTTTTTAAAATTCTGTTTTGTATTTCTTCGTCTAAACCATAATAAGAAAATAATATACGAAAATATTCCACAGAAATACATCCCTCGTTATTTTTCTCTATGTTTAAATGTACAGAAAACCATTTCATTCGGATTGTATATTGTTCATAAAAAGTTTTCATTGTGTCCTTTATAATTACATTATCATTTTCTAAACGAACATAAATTAAACATTAATACAATTAAACAAATTTCTCAATGTTTAATTGTTTAGATATAGAATGATGTTAATTTTAAAATTTAATATATTTACATTTTCACTATACCAATAACTTTTAATAAATTTCAAAGAAAAATCAAAAACTTATTTATCAAGAGTTTAAACATTTTATTTAGTCACTTTGAATCATTTTATATTTCAGGAAAAGACTTTATGAACAATTAA
>NW_026107654.1:0-528 GCF_025091365.1 Daktulosphaira vitifoliae | reverse complement strand
GGTAACAAAATCTATTAGATAACTTTATAGAGTAATATAGAAAACTTATAAATTGACGTACATAAATAACATAAAATAGAAACATATCTATTTTTAAGAATCTTATTACTTACTAGACGAAAAATAATATTTTATAAATATATTTTTTGTGTTTCCCAATAATTATGGCTACTAAAAGCTATCAACTTTATAATAAATTTATGAACTCACAAATGATTTTATCAATAATTTTAGAAATAACATTTATGTAACCAGATATTTTATTAATGAAGAAAAAGTTTAAAAACTGTTATAAACATTATTGTAGAGTATTATGGAAAACTTTTCATTTAAATGCGTTCAAACTTATTCTGTTTTTTCTTGTATTACTATTGTATTGATTAAACAATTCTTAAGCATTTAAAGAGACCCTTATATGGTTGAGAATAGAATAGATCCAAATCTATTATTTATATCTTATTAGTGTTATTTGGCGCACTAATTTGAAGAAAAAATCTGAATTTCTGAGTTTCCCTAATATTGTGGCTT
>NW_026107653.1:0-528 GCF_025091365.1 Daktulosphaira vitifoliae | reverse complement strand
TAGTGTAGACAGAGAATCGTGATTTTACGATGGGCAACAGCTGTTGACCTCTATAATAATTTTTGTAAAAGACCAGCCCTTTATTATTATTATTATTATTATATATTTTGTGCCTTACTAATGTTATTTATGAATTTTAGATTACTGATGAAATCACGTGCCAAAGTTCAATCATGGTTCAGTGTTATATTAGTGTATCGTATCATTACTACATTGCGTGGATGTGGTCAACCGTTATTTGTTTGTTATCATAAAAAACGCAATTACATTTTGTTAGGATCACGTTTAATTTCGAAAATTTAATAATTGAAAAAATGCTATATGCTTTTTATTCATGTTTTGCCAAATTTTTGTTATTAAGTTTAATAATAATTTTACAATTTAAATTATTTTAAAGTAGCTATTTATAGTTTTTCAAGAGAATGATTTGAAGTTTACAAGAACGTAAACAAACTTTTTGTCTTAACCTGAAAATTGCTTTATTAAGAAAGCCCAGATTTTTTTTTTTAGCATCATATAAACTGAAGT
>NW_026107652.1:0-529 GCF_025091365.1 Daktulosphaira vitifoliae | reverse complement strand
TAGTTTTTCGCACCGATTTCAAATATGCAATTAGATATTGTTCTAACTCATATAGTTTTTAAAATAATTACTTATTGATTTTTACAATGGTTTATAAAAAAATGGTATTATTTAAATTGATATGCGGCTAGAAACTTGTATAATTACTATTTATAAATTTTAATTTATGAAAAAATCTTAAAATATCGTCATAAGTAATTAAATAAAAAAAAATTATAGTAATAATTTCTGTGTAATTTTTGGTGTTTAAAAAGATGTTACGATTTAAACATTCATATCTTAATTCATTTTGTAATTATTTAAAATTTAAAAAAAATAATTTTTAATTGTTTTTACTAATTAGTAATTATTTTAAAAACTAAATGTGGTAGAAAAAATTATTAGATTTTTATTTATTAGATAAATTTTATTAGATTATAACTCTGTTCAGACCTAAAATATCTAACGTAAATAACATTGACATTACAAATCATCAGATAAATAGAAATTGAGGTCAGGATCATCAAGTTAATGTATAATATATGTTAAC
>NW_026107651.1:0-529 GCF_025091365.1 Daktulosphaira vitifoliae | reverse complement strand
CTCTCACAATATAATAATGGATATTGTTTAATCATGTTTTGAATGCATTATTTTAGGAATTAGTACATTGGTTAAACCAGAACTTTTCTATTTTCAAGTGAGTAAAAACAAACTTTTTCATATTAATGCGGAGTACCTTATATTTGGCTTCAAAATTGTCTAAGCTTTTAAACAAAGATTCAGGACAATAATAACACAATAACCAATAAAGTAGTGCAAAAGGTTAAACACAACTTACACTATCAATTACAAGAACCCAAACATTTAAATGGGGGTCATCAAACAAAAATAGTACATAAAATATAAGTTTTTATATTAAACAGCAAATGGATATTGTAGTAAATTATACTTACAATGTTTAAAACAAAAAAATCTTTTAAAAATAATGAAATTTTGAAATAATCCCAATTTAATAATAAACTGTACAGTTAAAAAAAACTCTTACATTAATTAAAATTAAAAATTATTATTATTTTTTTTATTAAACTATAATTTTTTGTTTTTAGATATTATGAATTAACATAAATAA
>NW_026107650.1:0-529 GCF_025091365.1 Daktulosphaira vitifoliae | reverse complement strand
AGAAAACCAAATTCTCTCCTACAAGAACTTTGTTTTTTTATTTAAATTATTATAAACTTATATTTTTTGTTTACGAAAACCACCCAAAAACTTTAATTTTTTTTTAGTAAAAAAAATTGTATTTAAAATTAAAAAAATGCTGCTATGCAGTTATTAATATATTAAGGTAGACTAAAAATTTTTAATTTTTATTTCTTATGACTCGTAATTTAATTTTAGTTCAAAACTATGACTGAATTAAAAATTTGCAGATACCGTATTCTGCCTTTCATATTCAGCATATTTAAGTATGTTTTTATTCATAACGATTCTATTTGTTTAACATAAAAATGTTTCGAAATTTGTTTTTCACATAACATTATTCAAATAATAGAAAAGCTTTAAACGAGTAGCAATAGCCATCGCATAATAAATTTTAATAATTGATTAGTTAACAGGGTAATGTAATATTATTAGAAAAAATATTGTTTTCAACAAGTAATGTAAGTATATTTATCTAAATTATGTATTTTGTTATATTTCAATTGAC
>NW_026107649.1:0-529 GCF_025091365.1 Daktulosphaira vitifoliae | reverse complement strand
TGATTAATGTAAAATTCTAAACTATTCTAAGATAGCTGTTTCTTATTTTTCATTACTAGATTTTTATCAGTCTTACCCCCTATATCGGTTCATTATGTATAAAAATAAAGAATATAAAATTTGGAATTTATTGGTAAAGTTTAACCCGTGCTCCCTAACCATTAAAGATGAAAAACACTTTATTACTGAATTAACCATGTTTTTTTTTAGTTTTTAATTTATATTTAAGTACAACTTATTTATTCAAGCATTTGTAAGGTACATTATTTGTGGAAAATTTAATAAACGACATTTTTCATTTTACATAATCTTTAATTAATGCATTTGTTTTCTTCAAGTAATTGGTGCTAAAGTAAATTTTAACTAAAAAACATCTATTCAAAATATTTATTGTATAATTTATAAGCGAAAATAATACTTAATTATTCGTTTAATATAGTAAATATTAGTTAAATTTCTTTAAAAAAATTATACTACAATGTGTGGAATTTGAATAATTGAAATTAAAACATCAAAACAAATACAACTT
>NW_026107648.1:0-529 GCF_025091365.1 Daktulosphaira vitifoliae | reverse complement strand
GTTTCAATGTAGACAGAAATAATATTAAGTTTAATTATTCAACGATTTATTTTTTGATATCTCCTCTTAATATTCTCGATTTTTAATATTATAACTACAAATGTTTAATTAAACATGTATCTGAAGACCTTAAACATTTTTAATCAACTACAAATATTTTACAATCATTTGTTTTTAATTTTTCATTGAAATTTTCTATGTTTTATGAAACAGGTAATAAAATGTTTACATAGTTTATGCTAAACGACTCCTTTTATTTAAATTACCTAAGATTTTAGCATCTTTGTTATTTAGTTTAACATTATTTAAAGGAAATTTAACTAAATCCGACTGGATAATTGTTCACTATTTACACTGCATTGTAGTTATTCAGTTTAATCGTAAATTAACTTCATGTTTACTAGGTACATTTTTATATTGTATTTAAAGAAATTAATTAAATAGAAAGCTGACATAAAATTGTATTTACCTTTTATAAATATGGTAATAGAAATACTGAAAAACATACCTAAAAACAATATTAATAAAA
>NW_026107647.1:0-529 GCF_025091365.1 Daktulosphaira vitifoliae | reverse complement strand
GTAAGCATCAAACATGGACTAAAATATTTTTATATTACTGCTATCTTATTCTATACTGCGTACTTTGCATAAGACTTATGTATAAATATTTTTAAATTAGTATATTAATGTCTGTAAATATTTTAAATAATAGTTTGTTGAAAAAGTATAAATAATTAACTAGACCAAAAGTTAAATTTGTCAGTGAGAGCTGGTCCACTCTGTATATATAATCTGTTACATATTATATATAACATCATTAACTTAATTATTATTTGTTTTAGTGCCACATAGATATATTCAAGGTAAATAATTATAACAAAATGATATTTTAGTCAAACTGACTTTTTTGGAATTTTTTGTGTAATTATGATCATTTTGAGACAGGTTTGTGGGTGATATCATGTCACCTAAATCACTAATTAATATTTAATCGTTAATTTGATATATGAGGATACTAATAAATTATGGTTTAATAGAGATTTGGAGATTTGCTGAAATTTAATGGCATACTTTAGAACTAAAATACTTTCAGTTTTATTTCTATTAT
>NW_026107646.1:0-529 GCF_025091365.1 Daktulosphaira vitifoliae | reverse complement strand
GACATAATAGTTTGCACTATAGAGTATTGCATAAAATTAATTAGAATTTAAATTGTATAAAATCATTAATTTTATTTGTTCCTTTTTGTTATGTTATTATTCTAATGACATAACTATTCTATTATTTTCTATAATAAATAAGATATATTCTATAAACCTAAATAATTCTAAATATATTCTATTCTATTGACTAAAATAGTCAATAAGCAATATTTTTGATAATACATAATACTCTTCAGTCTAAATACCTGTAATAGAATCTAATTTTTGAGAAGTAGTGCGACTACAAACTTCATATGTTCCTTCTGAAACAATACAGAGATTCATAGCAGCAGAAACAAGTTCATTTGTAATATCAGGTTTCCAATCATCAAGAGATGAATCAAAATCATCAGCAAATCTTAAACATAATCCAATAAAACGTCCTTTGCTAACCAATGATCCAGAACTACAAGCCGATATACTAGTAGATTCCAATGTAATAACTACAGCTGAACATGATTCAAAATCCATAAAAATTGAACGGTTT
>NW_026107645.1:0-529 GCF_025091365.1 Daktulosphaira vitifoliae | reverse complement strand
TATATCGAGAAAAATCTCGATATATTTTTGAAAAGTTCATCGTTCATACAATAGGCACAATTGTGTTCTTTGATAATCTAAAATTTAAAAATTGTTTCATAGATAGTGTGTAATTACCGACCAGGCTTCAATTACAAAACATATTTATTGGTAAAAGGCAGCTAAATAAAACCTAGTGGAATACTTGAAAAAAAGTTTTCTTTAATAACCAAGTATTATTATTATTATTTTAATAATTTTGAGTTGTTTTAAAAAAAAAGTTTAAAATACATGGAATAAAATGAAAAAAAAAAAATTCTGATTAGTCAAAAATCATTTACAAAGTGAAGTCATAATCTTTTATAAAATTTATCTTTTAATTACATAACGCTGAAACACAGAAATTTATGCTAAAATGAAATTAAGTGATTCATCATAAAATAATTGCATTAAGTTGACTGAAAAAAACAGTTGACGAAATCGTACACATGTGTTGTTTGTGTCAAAAGTGCTGTTTCATCGTTTTGTCACATTGTGTAAACACAGTACT
>NW_026107644.1:0-529 GCF_025091365.1 Daktulosphaira vitifoliae | reverse complement strand
AAAATAAACTTGCACTTGAAATGGATATTTTTTGGACGAGTCATGCTATCATAAGAAATAATGATTTATGTGTCATTTATGACTCAAGAGAACTTCAGTTTGAACGTATTGATTTTTTCAACCGGTCAGTTAGTTTCTATGAAATAATGAAACAGTTTCGTCAAATGTGAACATTTTTTATTCAAAGTACTAATTCTTAAAGAATAATAGTAGTCGCTTATTCGGTTAAGTTTATTTTATAGTCTATCAGTGTCTTGCTTGTAGTTGATATGTTTGCTTTGTTTGGTACCTAACGCGTTCGTATGACAAGAATTGTTGTTGTTTGTGTCATTAAAAATAAATATTGACATGTTCTACTTGAAAAAGATTAATGTAAAATTTATCGTATCCAGTTCATTTATTAAAACGCCCACATCATTTTTACCTTTTCATTATTACAGGGTTTATTAGTTTTATATCCAATAATTTGAATTTGAAAAGTTAGGTTATGTTAATTGGCGATAAAAACATTAAAGTAAGTTATTAAATG
>NW_026107643.1:0-530 GCF_025091365.1 Daktulosphaira vitifoliae | reverse complement strand
ATAAATTTTAAAATAGTTTTTTTAAATAATTTTTTTTTAAATTACTAATTTTCATTTTTCTTTAAAAATACTTTAAGTTTTCGAAAAAATTTGTTGAATTTATTTAGCTACCCTATCCATAAATCTTAATATCATAACTATTCTCAATATACGAAATCAGTCATTTAAATATTTGTATAAAATATTGTATAAAATACATTCAATTAGTATACTTTTAAAATATAATTATCTTTCTGTTTAACTTGATTTTTAGTTGCTAATAGTGAATGAAAATTCGTTATTGCCATGGAAATAAAAATGTTACATACACATTTGTTATGAGTATATCTAAATATTAAAATGATGAAAAAACCTAAAATCATAATTTTAAATTTACAAATTATTGTTTTTTTTAATCTGTTGTGTCATAAATAAACCAGAGTAATTTTACATTTTTTTTAGCAAAACATGAATATTATTTTTTATTATTTGTTTTTTTAATAATATTGCAGTAAAAATCTTATTTATATTATAACCTTAATCGTTTTATA
>NW_026107642.1:0-530 GCF_025091365.1 Daktulosphaira vitifoliae | reverse complement strand
TCTAAAGACCAATATATATATATAATATATAATATGGTGTCTCCTATAAATGTTATCTTTTCTCAACTGTGAGGTAAAACGACGGAAACAATTAATGAACTGTATAACCAAAATTTTTGTAAAAGAAAAGGTATTTTTATGAATTTATAGTTACTAAGCATTATGTATATAAAATTGAATATAGAAAGTTGAAAAATTTATCTTAATTACTAATACTAAAATTTTTGTTGTTCAAAAATTATATCAAAACACGCTAAACATGAATTTCTAACCACATCTAAAATTAACGTGTGCTCAAGTGTGTTGATATTAGTGAGTAACAAAGTTTACCACAAGTGACCTTTAGTATTATGTTAGTTGTTATATGTGATTGATTTTGAGAGATTCTGAATTCATTGTACTTTGTCAACTTACCCCTCCTTACCTTAATCTACTTTAATAAGTGAACATTAAACATTTATGGGGAGTGTGTCATGTGGTTCAATAGCATGTGTTCAAATGATGAAATATGATTTATTCTAAAAATTAGT
>NW_026107641.1:0-530 GCF_025091365.1 Daktulosphaira vitifoliae | reverse complement strand
TGGCGTTTGGAGAGTTACAAACTTACAAACAAACAAACAACAAACAACATACACGTGAAACTAATAGAAGCGTGTTAAAAAAAGATACGGGGACTGGACGTTTTGTGGAAGAAACGTCGAGTTACGGGTTAGGTCGTTGGTGGGTAAGTAACTTTGTATTTTGTACGACTTAATTAATTTTGTGTTAAATTTTTATATTATATTTTGACTTTGTGTTTTTGCGTTATATAAATAAAATAATTATTTAAAAATCTGTAATTAAGAGTAAATATTTTATATCCGTCGTATTATTAAAATTTGTGTGTAAGCGGCAAGAGTCGAGGTTGGAATACTGATATTTTAGTCAATCGTAACAATTAGTGTGCGTGCTGGCTAGTTTATGGGCTTAACCGTTCTTTAGTAGATATAATGAAAAAGTAGTTGTGCTGGTTGCTGACAAGAAGCCACCTCTCAGTCTGCTACTTTTGAGCTAAATCGTGCTGACGGGTCTAACTTTTAGTAGTTTATTAATTGGAGGGATTAGAGCTGAC
>NW_026107640.1:0-530 GCF_025091365.1 Daktulosphaira vitifoliae | reverse complement strand
TATTAAGTCAAATGAACTGGTTGTCGATTTGTACAATTTACTAAATTTATACGGTTAAAAGGCACGCATGCATGTTTTTTTTTTATCGTTCATGCTCAACGTACCTTGACAACTGCTCGTCATACTGTCGATGTATAATAATATAACCTCCCGTAAAACAACGAAAAAATGCTCTCATTAACAGGTGCGCACACACATCCATAAACCCATATGTATGCGTATAAACGGTGACGTATTCCAGTAATTATAGTAATACGGTTGGCTGTATCATACACCGTATGGGTACCAAAGTGGAATTTTATATGGAGCTTGTGGATCAACGGCAGTCGTCCGAAAACTGCACGTGTGACCGCACGTTACCTCGATATTTTTTTCTATCTATCACTTTTATCCTGTGCCTAATACTCTGTCGAAAAGAGCGCCATCGACCCGAAAAGTGCCGGACGTGACTAGCTTTTATCATGCAGCGACTAGCATTTTATGTAACAAAAGTGCGCGCGAATTAAATCCCTATCGATATGGGGTGACTT
>NW_026107639.1:0-530 GCF_025091365.1 Daktulosphaira vitifoliae | reverse complement strand
TAGAGCTCTAATGTTTTTACGTGAATACAAACATACGTGTACACGGGTATCGTGAATACGAGAGTATAACAAAATAAAACACGTATGATTAATATACGTGAATTAGTAGAAGCTAAAATACGTGAACACGTATCAGAGTCATAATCACGTGAATACGTGAATTCGTTAATCACGTGAATAATTTTAATTGATATCAACTGAAAATGTATATTGTTAAGGACTACTTGTTCATTTATTTTTCTGGTATAACAGATTTGTAAGTTTTTAAGTTAAATTTAAAGTTAAACACGAACATTAGCTAACAAAATGAATATACACGATTACACAGGTTGTACAATATGTGAAAAAGGTATCATAAGGTGACGTATACACGACGGTTGGATTAATATAATGAGGAATCATTGACAACAAACATTTATTTATGAAAGATAAAATAACAGGTATTTTTGTAAAACCGATCTATTGTCATCTTATACCACAGTTTTTATTATAAAAGATTAAATATTATGTGTAGAATTTGAACCCATAAT
>NW_026107638.1:0-530 GCF_025091365.1 Daktulosphaira vitifoliae | reverse complement strand
AATTTTTTAACAGTGCTAATAGTAAAGTACAATAATTTATGGTAATTCAGCTACTGATTGCATATTCATTTGCCTCTACTTTTATTGTTTTATTAATTTTTATACATTAATTTATTAGCAGAGTTTGCCAGCGATACCAAACGTAAAAAAACAGCCTAGAAAAAACATAGTTAAACAATCGGACACGTTTAGCTTTTTAAATTACTGTAAAAATCAACTCTAAGTTAATGATTTAAAAACTTCAAGCATTAAATTTTGTGTTATGTTTAGAGCTCAATTGTTTTATACTTTTTAGATTCTATACAAAGCCGAGAAAGTATTAATTTAATTACGATGAGTTTTTTTTTTTAATGTCAGTTGCCACTTTATATCAACTCTCAACCGACTGATTTTATTCAACGATACGTCAAAAGACCACAAATCGTATTAAGTTGAAGACATTGTCCTTAAAAACTGAAAAAATTTCCCTCATTCTCTATAAATGGGGCAAATCCCCTAAAAAAAATCGCCAACTTATTTTAATTTTAATA
>NW_026107637.1:0-530 GCF_025091365.1 Daktulosphaira vitifoliae | reverse complement strand
TACAACCTCCCTCTGTCCCGTTTCCATATTACCTCTTTTTCCCGTCTTAGATTTGGTCATAATCGGTTACCTAGTCATGCCATTAACATGTCACTAAACCATTCCCTCTTCTGCCCCAAACACTATGATGAAGTCCCCTGTAATTTTCCTCATTTACTATTTGATTGCCCAGCTTTACAACATAACTGTTTACTCTTGTTCAATTTCCTGTCCTCCCTTAATATTTCATCCATTAATAGTTTTAATATCCTTAATACAAAATCCTCCTCAATAATTATACTTATAATTTCCTTCGTTCTTTCAGCTGGCTTCGTTATTTTTCTGTATGTTAATTTAATATCCTAGGTCTATTTTGTTTTGTTCTTTCTTTTTTAGTATTTTGAATATGTTTAATTTATTAATTTAACGATATGTTTAATTGTGTTTAATAACAATATTTTTTTTTTTCATTTGTATAGTCTTAGTTCTTATTGTATAGTCTTAGTTTCTATTGTATAGTTTTATTTTAATCGTTTAGCTATAATAATACT
>NW_026107636.1:442-530 GCF_025091365.1 Daktulosphaira vitifoliae | reverse complement strand
GAAACATCATTAAACTACGTTCTAAGTAAGAAAAAACTAAAAATTTAAGAAAAACAACATGTTTACACATAAAAACACTTTGAAAGTC
>NW_026107636.1:0-204 GCF_025091365.1 Daktulosphaira vitifoliae | reverse complement strand
AACTTAAAATTTAAGAAAAACAACATGTTTACACATAAAAACACTTTGAAAGTCGAAAAAATTTTAAAGTAGACGAAAGAGTGAAACATCATTAAACTACGTTCTAAGTAAGAAAAAACTAACAATTTAAGTATAACAACATGTTTACACATAAAAACACTTTGAAAGTCGAAAAAATTTTAAAGTAGACGAAAGAGTGAAACA
>NW_026107635.1:0-530 GCF_025091365.1 Daktulosphaira vitifoliae | reverse complement strand
TTCCTCAGAGAAAATCTCGTTCCCATTTTCCTTTCTTCATCCAAATTAGTTCTACAAATTACTTATACGAATTGAGCTCATTAGAAGAATTCCAAATAGTGCCAATATTGACCCACATATGTTGTCTCGTTAACCACTTCCTTTTTCTTATTTTGTACTTTAAAACGGTAATTTTTTTCAAATATTATTTCAAATATTCTATTGAATCGTTGTGAATTGTATTTATACTGACATTGTAAAAAGGGCTAAGCTCGTTAAATTTATAAATAAATAAATACAATATTTTTGGAATTTGAATTGATGTATAACAAAATGGTTGCATTATTAATGCAGGCCAATTGGGACTGTTTTTAAAGTAAGGGGTGCGGTTGCACACCCTGACCCTCCCCAAATGACGCCCCTGCTTATAACTTTAACATAGCATCGTCCATGTATTAATACTTAATTTTCAAGTAATTTCTAAGAAATTGACAAAAATATATTGAATAACATCAATTACCACTTAGGTGATAGGCCCATTCATTCAGTCT
>NW_026107634.1:0-530 GCF_025091365.1 Daktulosphaira vitifoliae | reverse complement strand
AAAAAACATGCAAATTTGGTGTTAAAATTTACAATTTCGGATTTTATTTTTTCAACTTTAAATTAATACAACTTTCCGAAAAATATATGAATCAATACAACTATATTTCATAAATACTTTATGTTTACTTTTTTCATTTGATATACATTTTTTGAAAATCTGACTCTTGACTTGACCATAGAGGGGATTGAAGCAATTTTTACACGCAAATTAAGCTTTTTTGAAAATTTTCCGAAAATATTGACATTTTTATTTAATCTTAAATTAAAGCTTATGTAATATACTATAATATGGTAAAAAAAATTTTGATATATAGTGAAAATAGTTATCATATTCAAAAATATGCTATTTTTGTGTTAAAATTCTTGGTTAGTTTAATTTATTTTAATATACCTTATAAGAAGGTACACTGATTTTCATGAATATTATATAAATCTAATTGAAATAGAATATAAAGTTAAACTTAATTACATTTTTTTTTCTTTTAAGTTGAAAAAATTAATTTTAACATTTGAATCAGCTTAAATTGC
>NW_026107633.1:0-530 GCF_025091365.1 Daktulosphaira vitifoliae | reverse complement strand
CGACATTATTCTGTTTTAGCTTTGATGAGTATCTGAAAAAGCTATACTATGATTTTTTTTTTTTTTTTGTCACTGAACATGGTTTTGTTCAACAATGCTCAGAAGATCATTGATGAACTCGGTATGGCTAAAATAAAAATTATAGATGCATAAACTTCAAAATTCTAGAAATAATGTTTTGGACGGATTATTGCGAAATTTTATTCGATTTAAACATTTGCCTTGCCGAAGATATACTTTTATTTGAAAATTCAATAATTTACTAAAGTACTGAATAATCATCATTCAATTTTTTTTTTCTCCAATAATTGATAATATTTCAAAAATTTAACTTATTCAAACTTACGTCAAATTAAAACTAATAGATTAGCTAGATTTTAGATTAGATCTAACTAAAAGATGATAAATGAAAATCTATACGAAATCTCGGTTTTTAGAAATTATTGGGCATTGAAGCCTGATTAATGTATATGATTAAAAAAATAAAAACATTCTGGTGACTTGCCACAATGAGTAATATAATTATTAGT
>NW_026107632.1:0-530 GCF_025091365.1 Daktulosphaira vitifoliae | reverse complement strand
GGTTTTACACGATCCTATGATACGATTTCACCTGGTACCATATTGTTATGTTTTCGATGAATGCAGGTGCATAATATGCCGTATATGTATATTAAAAATTCACTCACCACGCTTTGTATAACTCTGAGAGATATTTAATTCCAAAAAAACAATTTTTATAGTAAAAAATCAACTAAGTATTTCTATATTATTGTTGTCAATATAGAATTTGTAGAATTATTAGATTTTCAAAATAGTATCTTATATTTTAATATTAATAAAAATTATTTTTAAATATTTTTTTCACATCATAGCATCTATTTTAATTTTTATATTTTCATAATATGTTGTCATTATTTTAATAATATTTATAACTAATAAAACATTTTAATATCTTGGAAACATTTTGACATTATTTATAACTCATCAGAAAATTTTTTTTTTTTTTTTTAATATTTTAAAAGCATATGAATGACATGTTTTTTAAAACTATGCCATACGATCATATAGCATCGTTTTAAAAATGTAGCACCCTCTAAGAAATAATCCTA
>NW_026107631.1:0-531 GCF_025091365.1 Daktulosphaira vitifoliae | reverse complement strand
TATGTTTTCAATCGACGCAAGCATGAAAAAGACCTTTCACATGAAGCCGAGTTCATTGGAATCGTGAAAAACAAACGAAAATTATAATATTTAGACACGTATTGCACAGAGTNTAAATTATAATATTTAGACACATATTGCACAGAGGCTGTGTCTACATCGGTTCCACCTAGAACTCCACTTAAGTGGTTAAGTACATCTAGGTTGTTTTCTTGAAGTCTAGCCTCTATCTCCTCGATTAGGATATCAATAACTGGCCAAAGGATTGATACTTTGTAGTACTGCTCTACAGATTCAAATGGGGTTTTACTTCCTCCACCAATTTTTAGTGGAATTCGGCTATTTCTTGGCAGTTGGGCGGTTTTAAACCCGCACTTGTCAGTGATGTCTGTGCAGTGATCAAACAACTTTGTGAAAAATTCATGTGTTCTGCAGGATTTTAATACATCGAGAGTGCTGTTTTTTACAGATTTCACAATTTCATAAGTCACACTACTTGACTGAAGTGTTTTTGACAGTACATCACATTGG
>NW_026107630.1:0-531 GCF_025091365.1 Daktulosphaira vitifoliae | reverse complement strand
GTAAACTATTAAATTCCATTTGGAACTACTATTACAAATTATTAAAAATTTTCTTTGTGTTATTTATTGCAATATATATATTATATATACACACACATACACACATACATTTGTTTGACAATATTCAAATGGGACGAATGATAATTACAATTTTATTGAGCATAACAAATTGTGTTGCGTAATATTTCTCGAAGTTTAGTCGGACATTAAGCACCATTAATTATTATAATCATTTATTCATTTTTATTTACATGACACGAGTTTTATAACCTCTGCCTGCACAACACTGCTCAGAAAACGATTTATGTTGTTTAAGATTAAACAGAATATTAACTCGACATTAAAAAAAATCAAAATGTCAAAAATATCACTTAACAACATATATATTGTTGTTCATAATTTTTATTGTTATGCTCATTGCCATTATTATATAATAACTAATTTTATAAGTATATTATTCCGTTACAAATTTAATATTTATAACAATGCATTTTAAATATTTATTGTATATATATACATTCTCTGTTTTAT
>NW_026107629.1:0-531 GCF_025091365.1 Daktulosphaira vitifoliae | reverse complement strand
TATTTATAGATCGTAAAATAAAAATGAATATATTGCTATAAATATACTAATATTTTCAACTGTTGTTAAGGGCCATCCTACGGGGACGTTGGTAATGTCACATCACTTATAACACAATATTTTATTATTTTCATGGTCCAATTTTAAATGTATGAAGATGTTACAAAAATAAAAAAAATATGGAAATGTAACGTACTCAAAAAAAATTTCATACAGTAAAAATAATTTCATAAATCAACAAACTAAATTTTTAGCTTCGGAACGGCCTTAATGAAGTTATTATACTAACTAACTAAGGAACTAAGTACGATAACAATAAATGAAATATTTCAAAAATTAGACAATTCTATTAATTACATCATATTTTTATTTTGTTGTGCTAATAATTAAACTTGTACTGTATTTTTGTTATACTGATTCTGAAGTAGTCTTTTGCTGCAAAACACATAACGTGGCCAGCGTTATTAATTTTACTAAGATGTGTTTTTTTTTATGTATTTGTTATCACTTTTTTTCATCTCTCACCGTACC
>NW_026107628.1:0-531 GCF_025091365.1 Daktulosphaira vitifoliae | reverse complement strand
GTTAATTGATAAGATTCATTAAACTTGATTTTGAAAATATATTATAATATTAAATTATTTTATCAAAAGGAATATAATTTTTATATTTTGACGTACTTACTTAAGGTATAAAAACATTTTAAAAGCATTTATCTTGGTATGGAATGTGTTAAATAGTTTTTGAATAAATATTTGGAACAGAGTTACCAAAATAACTTCATATATTTTGAACAGTAGCAAAATTATACATTTTCAAGTAGTTTAATACGACATGAGTAAAACAAATATGTGTTTTACGTGCACATATTGCGTATAACATTTTAGTAATAATATACTCAGTTATTTTATTCATAAAAAAAAGGTTATTTATATTTAATTAATTGCTGACTTAAACATAGTATAAAAATTCTCTGCAAGGTTATGAATAATTTAATATAGTAATTTAAATTTATACCGTTGTTGGACTAGATATGTCATAATATACGATATCACTAAGAGTAGCTGAAATATTTATATTGTTTATTATTATTATATAGGCAACATATTGACATG
>NW_026107627.1:0-531 GCF_025091365.1 Daktulosphaira vitifoliae | reverse complement strand
TATCTATTAAACGTTAATTACTTATTTAAAAATTATTTAGATTTAGGGACTAAAGAAAGTAAATACAATAGACATGTATATTAACCTTAATATTATCAAAAGTTCAATAATTGTATTTAAAAATGACCCCAGTATAGTGGTGACCCGGCAAAGTAGAATCAAGAACAATAGACTTAACTGTATATTGAAATCTGACAATATTAACATGACTAGCCATCAACCCTTAAATACAATTGCGTATATAGAAAACATAAAAAAAAAGTAAAAAATTAAATGGAAGTTTTACTTAAACTATAAAATTACTTTAAGGAAACCAATTGTTGAGATTTTTTCATTTTTTTAATCTTAAAGTAAATTTACACCGTGGAGATTGTAAGTATTTTTACCTTGATGATTAGTATCACATAATAGAAAACTCGACGAGAGAATTTTTTTTATATTGTTACTCAAAGTAAAAAGTTAAATTTGATGTAGATTTGAAAGACACAGTATTTCATTAATTGCAACCAAAATATTAACAATAATTTTTTT
>NW_026107626.1:0-531 GCF_025091365.1 Daktulosphaira vitifoliae | reverse complement strand
TTTTAAGTATATTGGGTATCTAGTCATTGAGTTTAATGTCTTTGTTCTAACGGACATCGCGCCGGCAGACAGCACAAAAAACCTTACGAATATATTTTTTAGGGTTTAATATTTGTCTTGGTGATAATTGTGCCGCATCCTTCTAGACGATACCGTCGGGACATATTGGGCCACCACAAATCCGCCTTGATAAATCTTTTACACAGATATTAATAATTTTGAATCTTGCTCTGGTCAGACCAGAGGAATATTTAAAAAAATATTAGTGTCAATATACTCTCATATAAAATATACTCATTCTACAAAGTCAAATAAGGTTACATTGTTTAATTATAATTATAATAAAAAAACATAGTAGAGTGTGTAGAATCTCTTGCATATAATAAAACAGTCATAGATTTTGTATAACGGTTTCGCATTATTTATAATTAAATGCTTTATTTTCAAACGGTCATATTCACTGTCAAACTCGTAGTGTACAGCATATGAAATACAGTGTGAATTCATCATTAACATTTGATTGTTTGAAAT
>NW_026107625.1:0-531 GCF_025091365.1 Daktulosphaira vitifoliae | reverse complement strand
AATAAAAAAAAAAATTATTTTTGTTGACAACCTTTAAGAAGTTTATGATAAAAATTTCAAAAATTTCTGAACTATAGCAGTACACACGTTAGGTGATTTCACATTATATTTTTGTAAAATATAAATTAATAGAGGCAAATAATTAAAAATTAAAATAATAAGTTTAGCTAAGACTAATGAAAATTTTTAAGGTTTATGCTTTTTCAGGTTATGTTTAATAAGAATTAAAATTATTTTTTAAACAAAAATTTTAAAGAATTTTTATTTTTTAAATATCTAAAATTACCTGACCATGAAAAATATTTTGAACCATGTCAATATTTTAAATCTATTTACAACTTTATTTTTTTAATTTCATTTTTATTGAACACATTATCAAATTTTATTGTTTAATTTACTTAAGTTTTAGAAAATTTAAAAAGGAATGTATCATTTGACAACTTTTGACTTATTTCATTAAGTTTTTTTATAACAACTTAATATTTTAAAAATATAGTTTAAAAAAATGATACATTTGACATGTGACATGTT
>NW_026107624.1:0-531 GCF_025091365.1 Daktulosphaira vitifoliae | reverse complement strand
TTTTAAGTATATTGGGTATCTAGTCATTGAGTTTAATGTCTTTGTTCTAACGGACATCGCGCCGGCAGACAGCACAAAAAAACTTACGAATATATTTTTTAGTGTTTAATTTTTGTCTTGGTGATAATTGTGCCGCATCCTTCTAGACGATACCGCCGGGACACATTGGGCCACCACAAATCCGCCTTGATAAATCTTTTACACAGATATTAATACTTTTGAATCTTGCTCTGGTCAGACTAGAGGAATATTTAAAAAAATATTAGTGTCAATATACTCTCATAAAAAATATACTCATTCTACAAAGTCAAATAAGGTTATATTGTTTAATTATAATTATAATAAAAAAACACAGTAGAGTGTGTAGAATCTCTTGCATATAATAAAACAGTCATAGATTTTGTATAACGGTTTGGCATTATTTATAATTAAATGCTTTATTTTCAAACAGTCATATTCACTGTCAAACTCGTAGTGTACAGCATATGAAATACAGTGTGAATTCATCATTAACATTTGATTGTTTGAAAT
>NW_026107623.1:0-531 GCF_025091365.1 Daktulosphaira vitifoliae | reverse complement strand
TTTCTTAAACGACTGAACTAATCTAGAGGGTACTATCATAAAAATATTGAGTTTAAAAGTTAAGGATCACTCAATATATATTATATATAAAGAATAAAAAAATAATTACAAATTTTTAATATTATTAATCGAATTTATTATTGCATTAAAAGTTATAAAAGTTGTGATTTAGATCTGTTCCATTTTGTATATACAAGTGTCCCACCAGGTATTGACGTCTATAATTTTATTTAGCGAAAATTGCGTTACTTCTTAAAGTTTAAAAATTTAAAAATAGCAATATTTTTCTCTATTCTTACAAAAAATTTTGATGTGCTGTTACAACATTAGGATGCTATAAAAATATTGTCATCTATCGTTTAAATTTTACAAATAATATTCCTAATGTTAAATTTGTAAAAAAACTCTTATCATTAAAAAAGTGTTGTTTAATTTTGTGTCGTATTTTTGAGATTTTTGTTTGTTAAAGATTTTGGGTGTAATTTATTTTATAGCATATAAATTACAAAAATATTTTTAGTATGCTAATTT
>NW_026107622.1:0-531 GCF_025091365.1 Daktulosphaira vitifoliae | reverse complement strand
GTGAAACAGTTTTAGTGTTTACTCAATCCACAAAAAAAAAAAAACGGAAGTCCGCCTACAAACGTAGAGGTCCGAAAGCTTTCTCTATCAAATGACTGAATTGTTATTATGTTATTGATGAGTGCCTTGGGGATTTACTTAAACCACTGTAGAAAGTACTGATCAAAGTAACATTTGACCATCGATTGTCTGATGATGGATTTTATATAATATCCTCATCAATCACGCAGTGGTTCCGTAAGAACATTTAAATAAATTAAAGTATTAAAGAAAAATTATCATTTTTAGACAAAAATAAACGGATATTTTGAATACCATGAAATTAACAGGGAAAAAGTTTACATGAACCGTACAAAATGGTTACAAAACAATTAAGTCAGTAATAAAAACAAACTGGATTCCATGAGAAAACCCAAACCAACGAAAGCGATCAGAATATTTATATTAAGATCAAATGATACACGGTGTTCACTAAGTTTGCGTTTAAATTTTAATGAATTCATTGTTCAACAAAAATGTCAACAATTTTAT
>NW_026107621.1:0-531 GCF_025091365.1 Daktulosphaira vitifoliae | reverse complement strand
CATATACGTTCACACCTGATTATTTAGTAGATTAATAAATTGTTCCTACCACCCGTTTCTTTATTCTCAATACCACCTCTGTCAATCAACACTATGGTCACCCTGTTAAATACTCTCTCTCATGCGTGATAAACTACGGTTATCTTTCAAAAAACTTTGAATTCTTCTCTCTGCTTTTCTGTCAAGAAACCAAAGATGGAGTAATATTTTTTCATTTTAGCTTGGCCATCATTATGGTATTGTATATTGTTCATATGTACTTGGATATCTCAACAATGAATATGGTATATCTGCCTTTGTATTTTTTTTTGCACAATGTGCTCATTTTAAATTTATTTATATTTATTTTATCTTATATTTTGGTTATCTGACCAAACGGTATATTTGTTATTTTATTAGTTAATGATTATATAGATTTTAACTATTGCCTGAACTTATGTTGTATGGTCAATTCTTCTGTCTTCCCTTTTCGTGAGCTGACTGACAGGTCCTAGGGTGGGGTCAGTGTGGACATGATGAACATCTCAATGG
>NW_026107620.1:0-531 GCF_025091365.1 Daktulosphaira vitifoliae | reverse complement strand
TTTTTTTATTGCCAGGCGAGTTAAACGCTTGAATGGATATAAAATATAAATTAAAAATTTATTGTTTTCACGCAACATCCATACGGGTAGAGACCACTAAGCGTTTCTGATTGAATAATGATAAACGGTAATATTTTTATTAATATTCGATACAAAGGAAAGATTTACGTTGTCACTTGATAAATTTAGTGTAAAAAAATAATTGGATCTATCAATACACCAGGTTTTTAAATTGTGTTAAAAAAAACGTTTTCATCAACAAAATACATAATTTATTTTACATTAATATCAACTAAAAATTATCATTACTAGATTATGATCGAATCACTAGATTGAATGTAGGTCACGTCATTTAATTACTTCCATCAAAAGATGGAAGATGAAAGATACATCTACTATCAACGACTCAACGGACATCAACTTTAATATTTATTAATTGTACATTTTTTCTAATTGTTTTAATATACAAAAGTTAATTTTTTTAAAATCCTACTGTGGTCCGACAATACACTGTCTCGCCCAGTAGGTTGG
>NW_026107619.1:0-531 GCF_025091365.1 Daktulosphaira vitifoliae | reverse complement strand
TTTTTTTTTTAATTTTATTATAATCATCAATATATTGTTAAATTACTACTTATTGATAAAGACGGTATTAAAGTTAAAAATATCATGTTTCATGTCTTAAAAAAAAAATTATATCATAATTTTGTAAATGAAATGGTGGTAGAAACAATTGAAAACTTAATGACTGTTAACGAGTTGTCATACCATGCTGATGAATTAATATATTTATGAACGATCAAAAATAATAAATTTCAAACATTTCAATAACTTAATATAATAATAGTTCTATTATGTTCAAATTAGTGTAAAATGTCAGCTTTCGGAATATGTTATGAAATTACCGGGACTCGTCTACGATCATTGTTATAAATGCAAAGTTGATGAGGCCAGTACGTGTGTCAATACGTTATCAAACGTATTAAGCACTTTTTTTAATTGCAATATTCTGTTAGGTCGACGAACCAGGTTATGAACTTTGTATTAAATACAATGAAGAAAGACATATAAAAGCAAATTAACAAAGATTTTTTTTATAATATAATTTATTATAAT
>NW_026107618.1:0-532 GCF_025091365.1 Daktulosphaira vitifoliae | reverse complement strand
TTAAATACATTACATGAATTCTTCAATAGATCGTAAGCGATAAATGACGGCGACTAAACTGTATCATTGTACATAATAAACGGTAGATGGCATTTCTATGGACGAACGGCGAAAGATAAAAGAGAAAACCTAGAGAACTTTATAAAAATCAGGTTGAGCATTTANAAAACCTAGAGAACTTTATAAAAATCAGGTTGAGCATTTAGCCGTAAAATAGTCTAGATCATAATCTAAATAGATTATTATTACTTTGTGACTGCTGTTGGATACACATCGATTGAATATGCTGTCAAGAAAATGTATTTTTGATTATTCATGTTATCGTTGTGTTACATCGAGTTGTTGTCGGTTTTCTCTCTATGTTACCATTGTCGCAGCCATCTTAACGCTTCTTCTGTTATAAGCTCTATGGCGTTTGCGATCCAGTAGTTTTTTGTATTCGTTTTATTGTAAGAAAATATCACCTTTGCGATTATCGTACTCTGTGCGCTCAGTTGATCGCCGTTGGGTCTATATATTTTCTGAGATACAT
>NW_026107617.1:0-532 GCF_025091365.1 Daktulosphaira vitifoliae | reverse complement strand
CTGCATTTTCCTGGCATTTATTTACTTTAAACCCAGCCTGAATTTTGTTGGTATCTACCTCGAGTATTTATAAGAGAACTAAATGGTATTTTACTAACCTGCATTTTTTAAAAAATCTGTTATTGAAGATGTTTTTTCCAATGTTTCAAACGATGCTAATTGTAAACCAATTGATCTACAGTATTCATAAGCTAAAAAATAATTTAACTCAGCTGAGTATGGGTTCATTCTACTAATGTAATACTGAGTTCCATCTAATTGAATTGTTGTAATTCTTTGACCTGTAAATTAATATTGTATAATACATTAAAATGTAATTTTCATCAAATTTAATAATACAACAGGTTAATTATGTTAAAAGAATGTGTTTCAATAAATTTATGATCCTAAAACTAATTTTAAAGTTTTAAATTATCTCATAATGACGAAAAAAGTTAAATGGATGCTAACTATAACAAAATAATAACAAATCATTTTATAATTTCTCTTTATTATAATTTAAAATTTAAATGGTAAAAAAATGTATTTTTTT
>NW_026107616.1:0-532 GCF_025091365.1 Daktulosphaira vitifoliae | reverse complement strand
ATATATAATTAACACAGTTAATTATATATATATAAAAAATTGACAGTAGTATAATTAACATACAATAATACTAACAGGAGGGCGGACTTTACACATAAACACTTTTGCAATTCACGGCCAATGTGCCACAATAAGATATCCCTATCGACAGTTGACCTTTTATCATCATTGCGATCACTACTTTGTCTGATAATTAACTTAACTTTCTACCACGTATATAGTGTGTGTGTGTGTGTGGCCGTCAGCTCCCTGTTGGATTATATCATCTCTAGGTGTCCAGCAGGTTGTATTATCTATTTAATATTTCGAATAAATATTTATTTATATTGTTGTTAACTAAAAGTGTTATATTTATATATATTGTAGTGCGACTCTTGGTAGTTCCTCTAAGGGAATATAAATTAAATAGGAAACTTCAGTACCTAAATTAGATATACCCTAGCCAGCTATCACCCGTTGGTTCCTTAGAATACTGTCGATGGGCATTTAGGCTCAACCCCTAAGTAGCCACGTAACAATCGTTATATCACTT
>NW_026107615.1:0-532 GCF_025091365.1 Daktulosphaira vitifoliae | reverse complement strand
TAGAATGAAAATCTTTTTTTTTAGCTTTGATGGGAAACTAATTCAGGTATTAATTTTACTATGATGTGTTTTTTTTTATTGGTTATTTTAGCTAAAGTAAATCGTTAAAATTAATTCAGTTCATATTTCAATTGTAGAATCTTTTAAACACCAATTGTTACCAGGAAAAGATTACTATTATTTCTATATCAGTTATCTATTACGATAAAAATTCAATAAAATATCGAGCTTTTCTGATAAATTTACTATAAATAGTAATTATAAAATTTCCAAACTGCATATTAATCTTAACAATACAATTTTTTTAATCTCATAATTTTTTTTATTTAATAATGAAAATTTCAAACTTGCAAATTGAGCTAAAAGTTATGGTAATAAATAGTTTTTTTTTTTACTATAAGCTTTCACAAAAATTAACTTTAAAGGATTAAAAAAATAGGTTAAATAAGTAATTTTCCTTATTTTTAACATATTAATAATCAAAATCAGTATTAATTTAAAACAATTTTTTTTTGTTCTTAATTATTTTTTT
>NW_026107614.1:0-532 GCF_025091365.1 Daktulosphaira vitifoliae | reverse complement strand
CCAAATATTTGCAATTATATTTAAAAGCCTAAATATACGTAATAAATTTTAAATACAAATTGTCTTTTATTATTTATTATATATTAATTTATACAAAATACTAATAATATTATAATTTATAATTGGTCATTATTAGCCAGTCTTCGGATAGGTACATAAAAAAATACTAATATAAAAAATATAACTAAAACCAATCTTCCTCTGGGATATCAGCAAACAATAATATTTTTTGAAGACAAAAACTAGTTAAAGGATTCCTATATTTAGTTAATGTTGCTCCAGCCTTTGAAAAAAGTCGTTCGCAAGGAACAGATGTTGCAACCATGGTGAAGTGTGCAAACGCGCTTGTTTATACAAAATAGGAAATACGTGTTTCATATCCTCCCATATTTTAAGAGGATCAGACTTCAGGGTTGATACTGGATTTGATAAGTAAAACGATAACTCGTCTTTCATAAAAGTTGTGGTCTTTTTCTTTTTTTGGCCATGAACCAAATATTTATGATGTGCCCAAAAATCGAAGTTGTCTGTT
>NW_026107613.1:0-532 GCF_025091365.1 Daktulosphaira vitifoliae | reverse complement strand
TATTTCTAGTATTTGTATATCAGAGGAATATATACTAAATATTTTTAATGTATTGATATTTTAATAAATCATAGCCTTATAATTATAAGGCTATGGTTTATTAAAGGTCAACTATTTGTTTCCTAGGGGTTCCTCTAATACAGAATGATTTTTTTATCTTTGTCCAATCAATATTTCTCAAAATAATTATAATAATTTTGAAAATTTTCATTTTGAATTTTTTTAATTACACATAATTATGCTATTATATATATATATATAATAGCATAATATATATATATATATTTATTTGTATATTTATAAATCATCCTAAACAAGTCGTGCATGGACAGACCTGAGACGTGACATTTGGAAGTTTCTACGACGTCTCAAGGTTGTCTTAAATTGGTCAAAAGACGGTTATAGAATGAGTCTAAGACAGTCTTATCGTCTCAAAAGACCGACTTGCGAAGTTTCTAAAACGTTGTTAGGGTTAAAAATTATTTTTTATATATATTATATTATTCTAATATATACTTGTTAACTATGCGAT
>NW_026107612.1:0-532 GCF_025091365.1 Daktulosphaira vitifoliae | reverse complement strand
TATTGTTAGTTTCACATAAATTTAACAATTAATTTTTACAATTATAATCAAATTTTATAATACGCTTAATTAAGTAATCTTTTGAACAATTTTTTTTTATTGGTTCTTTTAGTTAAAGTAAATCGTTAAAATTAATTAAGTTCTGAATATTTCCATTGTAGAATCTTTTTAAACACCAAAAGTTAATTAGAAATGACTACTATGATTTTTATTCAAGTGATCTATTACTATAAAAATGTAAAAAAAATCGACCTTCTCTGATAAATTTACCGAAAATAGTAATTAAAAAATTTGCAAACTCCATATTAATTTTAACAATACCATTTTTTTCTATTTAATAACGTCAATTTCAAACTTGCAAGTTAAGCTAAAAGTTATGGCAATACATTCATTTTTTTTTTTTATTAAAACTTTCACTTTAAAGAACAAAAAAAAAAGGTTCAAAATGATTATTTTTAACATATTAAAAATCAAAATCAATAATAATTTGAAAACAATTAATTTTAAAAATTATATAATATATAATTAAAAG
>NW_026107611.1:0-532 GCF_025091365.1 Daktulosphaira vitifoliae | reverse complement strand
TAATGAAAAAAAAAAATGTTTAAATTATTATTATTCTGTAAGTAATTGAGTGGGTTATGATAAAAAAATCACCCTGTATAATAAACGAATTAAGTTATACGATTAACTTATTAACTCGTATTAAAAATTCAAAAGCCTTTTACTATTAAATTAAAAACTCAAACATTTTATTAAATTAAAGATTTGTGTTACCATTTAAAAAAACAAATTTGACCCCCTTACAAGACATAAGGGATGAACTTAAAAAGTATTACATAGTTAAAAATTCAAAAATAACTAAAGAAAACAAAAAAAAAAAATCTTTAAATATATTTATTCTGTAAGTAATTGAGTGGGATGATAAAAAAATCACTCTGTATATATATATTTATAAGTATATTTTATATTATGATTTAGCACTGTATTCTCGATATTAGAAGTATTAGAGTTATTTTATTTAAAATGCATTAAATAATTTAATTTCAAATAATTGTGATTGTACATAAAAAAACATTAAAAGACCACAATAGATGCAATTTTCACGCGATATCTT
>NW_026107610.1:0-532 GCF_025091365.1 Daktulosphaira vitifoliae | reverse complement strand
AAAACCACATTCCATTTTCTAAAATCATATTAGTACGTATAAAATTTGTTCGTAAAAGATAAATTCAATAATTCAATAATCATAAATATAAATATGGTTTATAATATAATAATATGAAATTATTGATTCAGTTATAACAAAATTATAGAATTTTAATATTAGTGATTAAGAAACAAAGTATAATTCTTTTAAAATTGTTAAATGTTACAATAACTGAAACCGTATTTCTATTGCTACAAAAAGTACATTACTTTTTTACCTCAAAAAAAAAAACAAAACAAAATATTTCTTTGTCTAGTTTGATTTTTATTTAAATATTTATTACCAGCAAAAAACACCAAACACAAACACAACAAGACTGGATATTTCTGTAAAATAATGAAAGCATAATTACAACTACGACGACTTATTATAACATTACAATATACAAACCATTTTTCTTTTTTTTGATGTTAAACTTCCACAATTTTCTACGTACAAATATCGTATCAAAAATCATTATTTTTATAAATGCTTATTATTAAATAAAATT
>NW_026107609.1:0-532 GCF_025091365.1 Daktulosphaira vitifoliae | reverse complement strand
TGTTAATCCGAGGTCATTAAAATATGGAAAAATTTATATAGTACACAGTGATATCTGTAGAGTTCAGTTTGAAAAAGTAAGGAGACTGCTATAAATTGTGTTTGCGACTCTAACTATTCAAATTTTTGTGGCCAAATTCAATTTCAAATTTTGTTTGAACTACACAATTATGGTAAATTTTGATAAATACTATTGTACTAGTATAAGAAATAGAGTACTAAAGAACTGTATGATAATAATATAATTTTTTTAATCTTTTGGTTTCATAAATACATTTCCTTATTTAATAAATTAAAGTTCATGTTTATTGTGTTATAATTATTATTATTATTTTTTTTTTTTTTAGAATTTTTCAAATAGGGGTATAACAGTTTTGTATATTTTCATACTTAATTCTGTTTTAAATGCTATACCAGCAAATGGACAAAATTTGTTTCAATCTTTCGTAGATACTGTAGCTTCAAGTTTTACATCATCCAGTGAAAATGATATTACTGTGCCTGTAGATCAATTTGATAACAACACTATCGTT
>NW_026107608.1:0-532 GCF_025091365.1 Daktulosphaira vitifoliae | reverse complement strand
TGTGCTGTATCTATTATATTTTTTCTATTTGGTGTTGTTAAAAAATAATACTTATTAGTTTCTTATATTCTGTATTACCGCTGAAGCAACGGTGGCGATCGGCAATGTTGAAAAGTACCATTTCCGTCATAAAAGAGTTTTACTTTACACATTTGGCACAGTCATTATAGTGTCACGAGGTATTGTCGGTCTTTCTTCGGAAATATACCGGAAATTATGTGATAAAAAGAGGTCGGGATGGGATTAGAACCGTACGGGCAAAAAACTTGCCAAATTTTTTGTTTCATTGGCAGGTTTTAGTAAACACAAAATTTTTATATCATTATAGGCAATAATGATAAAATTATGCAAATAAAATATTACGTTTATGAATTTCATGTAAATATTCGTTCTTTAACATATTTACTCAGAATACTATTACTAATAACTAATTACTTATATGGCTGTTTTAAGCTTCGATGCGAAGCTGAGAAGGTATTGGTTTTACTAAGATGTGTTTTTTTTTTTTTTTTTTTTTTTTTTTTTTTTTTTT
>NW_026107607.1:0-533 GCF_025091365.1 Daktulosphaira vitifoliae | reverse complement strand
ATTTGTTTTTCATTTAAAAATGTATTACTTTTTTATTTATGAACTTGAAAAAAATACCAATGTTACAATTTTTTGATTGTTATAGAGTTTAATATTTATTATTACTTATAATTGCTTGAATATATAAATAAAAATATTTACATTTACGTTGAGAATTATTCATTCAAAATGTATTTACATTACTACAATTAACTGGATAAATATTTCATTAAAGAAATAATTTTAAGTGGTATTTATAAGATCACAATAAATCATGATAAAAATTAAGTCATATATAAAATATGCAATATAGTATCAGTTATGTCGAATAACTGTACAATTGTTTTATTAGTTCAATCAGCTATTGAAAAAAAAACGTTTTAAAAAATTATCAATTGATGAAGAACAGAATTGAACACACAACGTTTTATGTTGTAAGTTTAAGTAATGATACACAATTAAAAGAAAATTTAAATTTTGTTTTTCGATAAAAAATAGAAATAATACACACCTAAAGGTTGAAGAGAAATCGAATGGTAATTAATTGTCTGTTT
>NW_026107606.1:0-533 GCF_025091365.1 Daktulosphaira vitifoliae | reverse complement strand
ATCAACATACTAAACCAATATGTTTACCCAAAGCTGATATATCCTATGCAAACCACCCCCATCGACCTTCTTGATAAAAATTTTCTCGAAAGTGTGGATATGCTGGTAAGGCAAGGAACCAGAGAGATATGTGGCCTTCCCGCTGACACTCCAATCCCGGTATATTATACAGGAAGGAAATATCGGGGCCTCGGTATGTTAAGAGTGACGTGGGAGGCTTCTATACAACATATCGCCATCGCCCAAAAGCTAGCGCTCATCCATGATCCACACCTACTAGCAGTTCGTGATTTATGCCAGGAAGAAACACAGTCTCGCGCACGCTTGGGTCCCGTAACCGGCCTAAACCCGCGTGCGATTCGCACTGAGCTAAGGTGCAATGAATTCAAAAAATGGAAGGAGCTAAGACAGAGAGGAATAGGTGTACTATGGTATGGCAGCTGTACTAAAACTAACGCTTGGTTATCAAAAAAAGGCGGGCTCTCAAGCGGTGAGTGGACGAACGCCATCAAAGCGTCAATGAACTCGATGTC
>NW_026107605.1:0-533 GCF_025091365.1 Daktulosphaira vitifoliae | reverse complement strand
ATTATAGACAAAATGTTGTTGCAGCAATGGACCATAAAAAGTCTGTAAAAAGCCAAAGAAGATAAAAATAATTATATTTGCGTATAATGATAAGATTTTACAGCATAACTTTTCTTCCGTATTCTTTTACAATGCTTCATATAAATATATGTTTAAAATACAATTAATAATTTAATATTTTAATTAATTAAAATAAATTAATAAAAAACAATCAATATTTTATTAAGATTAATACATGTATTATTTATTTAATATTAATACTTAAAAAATTGTATTTATATACAGAATGATTCTTATAACAATAGCCACTCGTTTATTTTAAAATAATTTTTTTTTTTTATTAGTTTCATATTAGGGTGGTTTTAGTGAATAAGGATCATTTAAAAACTTAACTTTTTTAAAATCCTATACCAATAAAATTCAATACTTTCAAAATATTGTCATAAGAAAACTAATCAATGCACCTCTTTATATCTCTAATTATACACTCCATAACGACCTTAACTTAAAAACAGTCCATGAAGAAGCCATAT
>NW_026107604.1:0-533 GCF_025091365.1 Daktulosphaira vitifoliae | reverse complement strand
TAAGGATGGACTGAGAGATATTCAACCTACTTTATTAGAATAAAATAATAATTATCTTCTACTACATTAATAATAGTACTTGGAAGTACTATTATTACTATTATTATAATAGTACTTTTAGCTATGTCCTTTAAGACATTGAAAGATCATCATGAACACCGTATACTTTGGAAATTTTAAAAAACTATCCATGCATTTTAGTGAAACATCTTTAACAAAACAACAAGCTTGTTGATTTTTATTAGTATTTGATTGGTTGTACAATTCACAATCAGAACTATTTGATAAAGGGACATCTAAAAATAATATTAAACAATTAAATAAGTGTTTAATATTTATTTCTACTTAATTTAATGAGGAACAATGTTCCATAAAATTTAGTTTATTCTAGTTAATATGTTGTAGAAATTTGTAGGATAATTAAAAGTATTTAAAATAATTTTAAAAAACTATCTATAATATAATGAAAAAAGAATTATATTATTTTTAATGTAATAAATACTAACAATTTATATTATTTTTAATCATTGTTA
>NW_026107603.1:0-533 GCF_025091365.1 Daktulosphaira vitifoliae | reverse complement strand
TATCTGTTGGCACTCTGAACATTAATTTGACTTATTGCTTTTTGAAAGTCCATTTAATAATTATTACTCTCGTATAAACGAATTTTTTTAAATATATTTATCAAAATGAATTCCAGGAATAAAAATGTGTAAAATCAGTAATTGAATACACATTAAACAATACATAATCAACTCTTAAAATTATTCAATAAACTTGTTAATTTATACATATAAATGTTTCTCTTATATTATTTTTAATAATTTTTCTGTGGATGATATGACAAGGAATTTTTTTTTTATATGAAAAATTAAATTTGTTTGTAAGCAATTAATACAAATTTATTATAGCTGTAATTAGAAAGAATTATTCTACTAAACTAAACATTCAAGGTTCAATGTTTAATATTGTATTTAAAATGGACGTTTCACCTATTGCCTTAAAATTTGAGTGCCACGGTTTCCTTTTTCTCCTATTTCAATTCTAAAGACACTTTAAGTTATGGAGGTACTGTTGTGGCTTAATAACTCTAATTATTCTACTTCTTAAAGAAATG
>NW_026107602.1:0-533 GCF_025091365.1 Daktulosphaira vitifoliae | reverse complement strand
AAATATGCTGACGGATGTTACAAAATAAAAAACTAGAGTTGTTATCACGGTCAATAACATATGAGTCAAAAATAATTATTGATTCATTATAATGAGTAGATACAGAAGTATGACCACCAGGTTAATTCCAAATGGTAATTTTTTCAGTAGAGAAAAAAAACATTATTAAATTCATAATAGTGAAATAGAACTTGATAAAGTTTTCTTAAATTTTATGGAGAATAAAATTATGAAATCAAAAATTCGATTGTATCAAAGATCGCTGAATTTTTTCTATTTTATAAACAAATAATTCAAAATTTAAAAATAATGAAGATACGACCTTGGCAAATTAGACCTTATCATTTATGAGAGAAACACAGCTTTTAAACACTTTTATTGTTATTTAAAAGTTATTTTTCAGTATAACAATAAACCTTTTTACTCATAGTAGATTTCTATTTTTGTGATATTTTTTTGTATTTCTAAGACTAATTCTTCCTTGATAAAAATATGTTTAATAGTTGATTCGTGTAATTGAGTAGACAATACAA
>NW_026107601.1:0-533 GCF_025091365.1 Daktulosphaira vitifoliae | reverse complement strand
TCGGGCAATAAACTTGTCGGTTTATACGATTTAAATGAATTCCATCCCCTAATGGATGCAATACAAAAACCTTATTAATACCCTTAATGGATTTACGCGCAGCCAACTGTTGCCTTTTTTGTCCCAAATCGCGGGTCGGCCATACCCGTAAAAGGAACAGAGAATTTTATGCACGAGGTTAATCCGCCGTTCGTTAATGTAAAGGTCCACTCACAGTGTACTTGCACGTTGAATTCCTTGCTGACCGTGGGGGGCACGTTATTTTTAGCTATGCACAAATATTTGCCCATATCTGTTCGGTGCACGTTATTTAGCTCCAAAGTATCGCCTTTCACAGTCGCCGATTCTGAGAAAATAAAATTTTTTATCAATATAAAACATTCGTAGGTATGTATTGCATTTTAGCAAATATAATGAAAGTTAAATAGAAATTATTCAAATCTCGCGAACAATTCTAGAGTAAGTTTTACAAATCAATATAGGTTACTTAGTTGTCCTAAACATGACCTTGATACGCTAAAATATTTTCATAT
>NW_026107600.1:0-533 GCF_025091365.1 Daktulosphaira vitifoliae | reverse complement strand
TTTGATTACAGTTTGTGGACAACGAGTGAAATAGATAGAGCCACTTAAAAACGTTAGGATTTGTTTTTTGATTATATTAGACGCAGTAATTATAAACCATATCCTTTGCATGCACTTATATAATTATGTTATGCATTTGTCGTTACGTTTATTTTTCCACATAGACACGAAGATTACATATACCAGAGATCCCATTGATGCTATCTCTCGATTTGTATGCATTCTCTCATTATCAAGATGTTATTTTGATGTTGGCATTTCATTTCTTCCGAGTACATTTAATACGAGTATTGAAATGGTACTTCAAAATTATAACTGAGACGAATCCATAATCTATTAATTATAATAACTCGCTTACTGCTGCATATTTCTCGTGAGAACTTCTTGTGTGTATGTTTGACTATTCGAGATAATACATATGTGGTATGCACATTGAAGTTAAGGCAAAACTGTATAATTAAAAATTGTAACGTGCTAGTATTGTATTAACATATCGTGTCTCCATAAGACCACCCAAACAGGTCGTCGTCGTC
>NW_026107599.1:0-533 GCF_025091365.1 Daktulosphaira vitifoliae | reverse complement strand
TATAATGATTATATGTTGATAAATAATTACGGATGCATCATTTGTATATATTAAAATTGAATGTTAAACTCTGTGACTCTTCTACAAATGCCTTTTCTGCGAAAATTTGATTAGTTACATGTTTTCGTGTTTATGTTTATTTTTCTTGGATTTCTATGGAGAATCATATAAAATCACACATACAAATGTACGGACTACAGAATTCTATGATTTTTAAAATCTTATAATAGTATATTATACAAAATTTGTTTTAAGACAAATTTTTTTTTGATATTTTTTGTTCTTAATACTTATTCAAAATATCTGTTGGTATTATAATAATAGTTTCTTAGTAAAAGTTACACACACTAAGTTTTATCATGCAATTCAATACGACTCGACCACAATCGCATAGAGCGGTCTACGCCGTAAACGACCTTATGATATTATCGGATTTTTTTTCAGTATATCTGTTGTATTTAAGAGTAATTTTGCTTTATTTTAAAGTTGAATACTCAAGGTACTAATACATCATATCACTTATACTTAGTGTC
>NW_026107598.1:0-533 GCF_025091365.1 Daktulosphaira vitifoliae | reverse complement strand
TTCTTAATTTATCAATTTAAAAGTATTTTTATGTATATCCTTTATACGTTATAAAGTCGTCAACTTTAATTTTTCAAATGACAACATATTCAATTGACTTGCTTATTTATTTGATAATGATAATTTTTAAAAATCTAATCAGAACCAAAATTCTATGGGGGTTTAAAAATCACATCAACATTTTTTCTTTTCAAATTTTGATATTGTTCCAAAAACCTATCTCCTTTAAACTTACATCAAATTAAAGCTAATACAATATTTTTTAAAATAAAAAAAAAGTGCTATTCGAATTTATGATTTCTAGGTTTTTTTGACATTAAAACCTAAAATCGTGCAATATTTGGTAAATTTAATATATTTTGAAGTGTTTTACATAGCAACAGCACATCTACACCATACAAAGCTAAATCAAGTTTTAGGTTTTTCAAAATACTATAATATGAATGAAAAAGAAATGCGAGTAAGTCTTAAAAATAATATGAACAAGCATTATACTTATTGACTAATTAAAATAGCTAATGATAATGTTGAAT
>NW_026107597.1:0-533 GCF_025091365.1 Daktulosphaira vitifoliae | reverse complement strand
TCGCCTAAGGGTTGGATAGGAGACCTCAACAAGTTTTTGGTCCATTTTTCAAAAGATTCCATCTCGGACTAGGTTGGCGTTTTACTACTAACTGTGAATTTGTTGTCGTATTGTAATTTAGCCAGCGAGAACCATATATTGTATGAGAAGATGCTGATTAAGTAAAGGAGTAAAATGTGCAGTAAAGGAAGGGGAGTTGGACGAGAGACAGAAAATTTTGTTGAATGGAGAATAAAATAAAAGTGCTTATGCAGTTATTTTTCGTCTTCTCCGATAGACGGACCATCTAACTGGTGGTCTGGGAGGTGACGTGTTTTGCTTAAATTTTTTATATATTATGATTGACATTATTGTCAATACTAAGAAAGTACAAAATGCCAATCCTATTATGATTGTCACGGTTCTTTTAGTGTCATCGAGGTTTTTGCTTGCTTCTAAGTGTTCAATAATTTTGTCCAAGTTTATCTTGTCCATATGGTCAATCTTAAGCTTCGAAAGGCTGTTTATTATGTCGAGAGTAAGAATTTTGTTTT
>NW_026107596.1:0-533 GCF_025091365.1 Daktulosphaira vitifoliae | reverse complement strand
GTCTTCCTTTGTTTCTTTGTATTACTGCTTCCTCTAAAGTTTCTAAAATTTTAAACCTGATTTCTAAAGTTTTCACGGTTTAAGTTGCATATCTTTTTTTTGTCATAATTGAGACGATTACATCCAACCTTGTGTAAATCTACGTACAAATAAATAATAATATAGTGTTGTAGACTTTTTTGGTTATACATCATAAGTGTTATGTACTTAATCTTGAGTATAAAAAAAATAATCATTGCGATGTTATTTTCCCAAATAAATGAAATTTCACAATGAACAATAGTGACATTTTTATTTTTTAATACCATGATAAGAATCATGTGTAATCGAAACAGTTGCGACTTAAATTATATGATACAGTAATATTTTCTTAGATGAAAATAGTTTACATCAAAATTTGACCTAGTTGTAATCTTTTTAAATTTTTCTTACTCTAAGTAGAACAAAAGTAATTTACAATAATTTCGTTTAGCGTATTACATGAAAAGTAACCATTTGTACTTCAATTAATTTCATCATTAGAGCTTTTTTTA
>NW_026107595.1:0-533 GCF_025091365.1 Daktulosphaira vitifoliae | reverse complement strand
TACCCAGGTAAACAAAAAGTTTACGTTTACTCGAAATCGTTGTATTAGTGCAAGTATCAACTACTCGTGGATGTTTTACACGGCGTCCAAGGAGTGCAGTTGTTTACCTATTAAAACGAGAATGATGTACCATCGGTGGACAACATCCTGTCCAATTCTGTTTTTATATTTGATGATGTTGTCATGAAAAAAAAATGTAATGTGTGATTATTTCGTGCGAGGACGACACAGGCAAGTTGATGTTTTTTTTTCTCCCAATAACTGTCGCGCATACAAATACAAATGTTATGGCGACAACTGCCATGGCCATCTTCACCTCCCGCCTGTGTGGTAGATACACCTATATCACGTCGGAGAGCTGCCCAGCCTGCTCCCTGGCTAGATCCAACCCAGCCGACAACACCTCATCTGTCCGACCAATCACCAAGCGTAGGAGTAACAGAAGGTTTTTAGGTAAGAGTAGGAGTGCATCAGGGTTCTGCTTTAAGCCCTTACTTATTTTCTATAGTGATGGATGAAATTACTAGAGAAAT
>NW_026107594.1:0-533 GCF_025091365.1 Daktulosphaira vitifoliae | reverse complement strand
TCAACTGGGCAAAACAGAGGCACAACTGAAAATTACAAAATATTTTTTACAACTTATTTTATAAATATATGCATATTTTTTCAAATATTAACCATTTTTTTCTAAAAATACTTCATTAATTAATTCTATAAACAATTTTCATCCGTTGAATTTATAGCTATGTAAACTTTACTTAAAAATTCGATTAAAGATAACTGCAAATATATATTGTTATATGTAAAACTAAAGGGTCTCTCCTTCCCTTGTGTTTCAATTAATTGATCGCATAAGCCTGGAATTTTTATGAGAAAGTAATTACTTGAGTAAATTCACACTTTTCTTAAAATTAACGTATTGTAACAAAATTTGGAAACGTAATCATTATATAAAGGAACCACAATTGTGTTTTTCTACTAAAAATGAAACAAATTGTAACCATAATTATTTTTTTTTCATATTAGCATACCATCTGAAATCTATAAACTAATTTTCATCATTAATAATGGAAATATTATTGCAGTATTTTTTAAAATTAAAATATGATCAAAATCAGT
>NW_026107593.1:0-533 GCF_025091365.1 Daktulosphaira vitifoliae | reverse complement strand
ATATTGAAAGATCAGAGTTAGGCTGTGGTAGAACAATGCGAGCCTTCTTGAATTTTCCACACATTTTTACATGTTCTTTAAGTTCCTCTTTTCTAGTCAGACGAGTTAATAACGATTGCTCGTTAAATACGCTGAGACATCGTTTACAATGATATTCTTGTCGTTTACTTTTTGAGAGTTGTTTTGATACAAGCCTTGAAAATTTTGAGATGTAACAATAGTGGTTAGTTTCATTAATTTTCAAGTATAGTAAATCAATATGTTCTGTAGTGGTTTTGGATTAAGGTACACGCAATGGAAAAACAATGTTTTTATTGTCCAACGTATACACATTTACCGATATTGTTCGAAGCAATTGAACTCAATTGGAGTTGGAAAATCAATATCGAAAAAATCTATGTTTAAACGTTATTCTAATTCAACATATGCAGCATTCCAATCACTTATTTTATCTCTTTTATTGTAATGACATAAGATTGACCATTTGAAACATTGTTGATCATCGTTTTTAATATTTACAACAGCCTTTTTGT
>NW_026107592.1:0-534 GCF_025091365.1 Daktulosphaira vitifoliae | reverse complement strand
ATTTTTCATCAAACATGTTTACATAAATCTAAATATCTTTAAAGAATTAACTTCATATATTATTTAAAACATCACTAAAAAATAGTATTATTATTTAAGCTAAGTTAATAATTGTAATTGATATTCATTAATTTTTTGTATTAACATAAAGAGTTAACTATGACCCATGTCATTTTNTAATTTTTTGTATTAACATAAAGAGTTAACTATGACCCATGTCATTTTTTTTTAAATATAAAGCATAATGAAATTGTTTACTTTTCAGAAGTTAATGTATAATTTTCAGGAAACAATTTGTCACTATCCCCCCTCTTTGCTTAAAACTTTATCAATTTTAGTTTTTTAAATGTAAACATATATGTTTAAGCAACTTACTAACCAGAAAATGATTTATTTAATAAAATGACTGGTTGATAATAACTATTAAACTAGTATTTTAAAAGATATTAGAATTTTTATAACAATTCAAAAAAAGTGGTACTGTTTATTAATATCTTGATATAAAAATAAACAAAGCCGTGTTTTACAACCAGT
>NW_026107591.1:0-534 GCF_025091365.1 Daktulosphaira vitifoliae | reverse complement strand
GTGTGTGTATCTGCAGTCAGTGATAGAAAGTGTTGATTGTGTTTTGTAATTTATTGGTGTGTGGGTAGAAGATGAAAGAATGACAGAAAAACATTTTGTTCGGTTGTGTGAAGGNTGAAAGAATGACAGAAAAACATTTTGTTCGGTTGTGTGAAGGGCCTATTACAACATTATATTTTAAAAACAAAGAACTACTAATCAGGATATAATTAAAGAAATAAGAGTTGATGTTGCTTTTGAAAAAATCCACCGAATTCTCTAAATTTCTCTAAATGAAACACTATCTACAGATTTGCATCGAAGCGTTTCTTATTATAGTGGTTTTAATCACTATCAGATATCATCTATACTTGTCCCATCTATGCTTCGTCCACACTGTGCCTCGATCCCACTGTACTACCGCTTTTTTTTACTTAAAACTGCTAAAAATTTTTCAAAAAAGACTAAATCAATATAATTTTTTTTTTTTATAGATGCTTGATGTCCTTACTTATCATCTGTTATATTTTTTTTATAAGTCTGACCTTTTACCTG
>NW_026107590.1:0-534 GCF_025091365.1 Daktulosphaira vitifoliae | reverse complement strand
AAAATTGATTATTAATAAAAACGAATTAAAAATAAAAAAAAATTAAGTACAGTCGCGATCCAGCATAGTGCAGTTGAGGCATTTTTTTAAAATTTGTATATAGGTGTTCCGTTTATAAAAACCACTCAATTACTTGAGCAATATAAATATTTTTGATTTTTTTTTTAGTTACATACTGTTCTCAAATTATTAGCTATGTAATATTTTTTAAATATTCATCCCTCGTGATTTGANATATTTTTTAAATATTCATCCCTCGTGATTTGAAAATGTGTCAACTATATGTTTTTCAAAACATAGTTTTAATTTTTATTTTTTTATATTTTTATTTTTTTTATAGCACTAAAATTATTTATTTAACTGAATTCGTTAATCAGATAACAATTCAAGGTTCGATTTTTGGAGTTAAATTATATGTAAAACATCAGAGGAATTACCAGGAACGTGCTAAGAGAGATTGCCTTAAGACTCCATAAAAATATGAATAAAATTTTTTTTTTTTGCCAAGACGCACTTTGTTTAAAAATATATTTT
>NW_026107589.1:0-534 GCF_025091365.1 Daktulosphaira vitifoliae | reverse complement strand
CAACTTGCAAGTTTGAAATTGACATTATTAAATAGAAAAAAATGAAATTGTTAAGATTAATATGCAATCAGGGAATTTTATCATTACTATATACAGTACATTTATCAGAAAAATTCGATTTTTTTACATTTTTATCGTAATGGGTCACTTAAATAAAAATCATAGTAATCATTTTTAATTAACTTTTGGCATTTAAAAAGATTCTACAATGGAAATATTCAGAATTTAATAAATTTTAATGATTATATATTTAAAAAAACCAATAAAAAAAGTTGTTAAAAAGATTTACTCAATTGAGCGTATTATAAAATTTGACTATAATTGTCAAAGTCTATCGTTAAATTCAGGTAAAACTAAAAATCATTTTTTTTTTTAATTTATGATTTATATAGCAACATGTTACAAAAAAATTTGGAATATTATAGACTAGTATTAGCACACACAAATAGCTTTAAAAATTAATAAATTACAAAGTAAAATTATTTACTTTTGTAGTTGAATACTTTTATCATATCAAATCTAATTCGACAATGA
>NW_026107588.1:0-534 GCF_025091365.1 Daktulosphaira vitifoliae | reverse complement strand
AATAAATTTTTTTTAACAAATGAAAACGAATTACCTCTGCAATAAATCCAATAGCGATGACTGCCATCATCAATCTCTAGCTTACTCGTTATCGTGGCACCAAAGATACCGTCTAAAAATTACAAAATCAAATTAATTTATCAGTGCCATTACCATTACGAAAAACTATATTAATTACTGACCGACTAATATTGTATAAATAAAAAAAAAAAGAAATGAATTACCCGCGTAATAAATCCGTTATCCATTAGAACCAATTGGCCTACAGGCCGAGCCGTTATTGAAACATAATATACAACAAACGCCGTCTAAAAACTATAAAATGGAATCGATTATAATTATAGGACTTACCAAACGGTTGTGAAAACGTCAAACGCACAGTTTTTTTTTTTTGTTGTTGTGTTTTTTAACGAATAAAAAGGCGTTACCCGCGTTAATAAATCCTCCGTTCGTGAGATGGTTAGAGCCAGCAGCGCTCTCGTTATCGAAGCAGTCCTTCGGGGCACACGACAAACGCCATCTAAAAATTACAAA
>NW_026107587.1:0-534 GCF_025091365.1 Daktulosphaira vitifoliae | reverse complement strand
ATAAAGTTAAAAATGTAAAAAATAAAATCAAGAATTTTCACACGAAAATAGCATTCGGTAGCCATTTTCACCACGAAGACATGTCCAGAAGTCAAATATTTTTTTTCATAATAAAGTCTATTACATTATATTTAATTTAAGATATATATAAAAGTGTCAGACTTTCCGGAACACTTTCAAAAGTTGAAAAAGTTAATTTTTTGTGAAAAAGTTGTCATTTTGAATCCCCCCTGTGGGCTAGTAAAGGGTTAAATTTATAAAAAAATATACCAAATGATAAGTAAAGACATCAAGCATCTATTTAAATAAAAATTATAATGATTTGTTTATTTTTGAAAAAGTTATGGCTGTTTTAAGTAAAAAAAAATTTAAAAATTTCGAAAATTAGCGATTTTTAAATTTGTAATTTTTTTGGAGGTTTCCCCTATTTAGGGGGAACGAAGGAAAATACCCTCAATTTTTGAGGGTAATGTCTTCGACTAGATACGATTTGTGATCTTTTGACGTATTATTGAAAGAAATCGGTTCGGTGAG
>NW_026107586.1:0-534 GCF_025091365.1 Daktulosphaira vitifoliae | reverse complement strand
TTAATATTAAAAATTATAAATTGTTTAGAAATGACTCGCCGAAAGTAAAATAATAAGTGTAAATGAATGTGGAAACAAAATATCAATATAAGACATACTCTTTATGTCGGTTATAAATATTATTAATTCGAGTTTTCAATATTTATAAGAACATTTGTATCAGTGTTTTATTATATAAAATAGAACTTCTGTATATGTTTTATATATAAAACAGATACTTTATAAGAAAATTGGGTATTATTTTCATAGTTATTTTTAACTTTGAAAAATCAAGATGTATGAATAAACTATGATCTATTGTACTCACTTAGAATTATATTTACTCAAATTATTATTAAGTTGTTAGTCTTTCACAGTATTATATGTTAGAAGGCTAGTTGATACAGTTTTTACTCTCGTATCAATAATATTTTAGATAGAGTAATGAAACTTAACAGATAACTCCAAAACTATATAGAGGTTTAATGTGAAAAAATAATTTTGTCTTAATTATCCACATTATTTTAAATATAGATAAAAACATTAAAAGTTAAT
>NW_026107585.1:0-534 GCF_025091365.1 Daktulosphaira vitifoliae | reverse complement strand
TATTTTATAGTTTGTGATAAAGAGAAAGTTATCTATCTTAAAATGTTACGAGTTAATTTTAACAATAAGGTTTGTTTTTCATAATTCAAAAATATAAATTTCTGTAAGAAATTATTGTAATGTTTAATTTGTTTTGAAAAATTGTTAATTGATAAATCGGATTTTTGAGAATACCGCAGATTTAAAAAACAAATACATTAGTATATTACTAATTATTCTTTTATGACGAGTGCCTTTGTTTAATGAGTAAAGTGTTTTTGAAACTATTCATAAAAAAGACGCATCTTAAAAAATGTTTTATAAGAGTTTTTTGTGGTTGCTGGTATCGAAAAAAATCCATTTACCTAAAGCACCCGACGCTGCAATTGACTTATATTTATATATACAAAATATAGCTCATTTTTGGCATTGGCGAAAAAATAAAAATAACTTTAAAAGTTTTACTTTTATTTTTCAAAATTATGTTGGTGTATATAATAAAAATAATAATGGTTTTTCTTTTTTTTGTCAAAGTTAAAACAGACGTTCTTTGTT
>NW_026107584.1:0-534 GCF_025091365.1 Daktulosphaira vitifoliae | reverse complement strand
CTTTATAATGCTATAACTTATTGAAAAGTGTATGGATCAATACAATTTTTTTATGAGAAATAATATTTTTTAATGATCCCTTTTTTTATTCGACATACTTTATCTTAATCAGGATATTAATAAGGAACTAGCAGATCATGTTACTTTTGGAATAATCCACAATTTTTTAAAATTAAACACTATCTAAAGATTTGCATGAAGCGTTTTATTTTGATAGTGATTTTAATCACTGTCAAATATCATTATACTTTACTCAACTATGCCACATCCCTACTATGAAAAATTAACTATTTTAGCATAAATTTTGTTTTAGAAATACTTTAAATATATATTTTTATATAATTTTTTGTATTTCTATTTAAATAATTATTTTTTTCAATTATATTATCAATGTTATAATTGTTATAGTCAAACAGGAGGGAAAGAGATAAGTGCACAATTTAACCTTGTTTACCTCTTTTGCTTTAAAAAAAATAAGATAAATATGTTATAAGTTTTAGTTATAAATATTTTCAGGGAGAATTTTGGCAACTT
>NW_026107583.1:0-534 GCF_025091365.1 Daktulosphaira vitifoliae | reverse complement strand
ATGAGCATATTTTAACATTTCTAGATTATCTTTTTTAATAGCATTTAACATAATATTGGCTTGATTCCATTGACAGCCTTTTTCATAAGCATATTTTAAGCATTCTAAATGACCATATTTTGCAGCTGCATTTGTCGTGCTTTCATTCCACGGACATTTATTTTCATGGGCATACGTTAAGCATTCTAAATGTCCATTAGAAGCAGCTGCTTCTGTTGTGCTTTCATTCCACGGACATTTATTTTCATGAGCATACTTTAAACATTCTAATTTACCATTTTTAGCAGCTTCAATAGTCGTATTTTCATCCCATATACAGCCATTTTCATAAGCATATATTAAAAAATCCAAGTCTCCATTTGCAGCTGCTTTGCTCGTCATACCTTTTTCAAATTCGCATATTAAATTGTCATTTGAATATTGAATCGCTATATGAGGATAATTTCTAATTAATTTTTGATTAATTAAAATTTTAATATTATTATTAATAAAATTTTTAGTAATCTAGACTATTAAATATACATATACATATAT
>NW_026107582.1:0-534 GCF_025091365.1 Daktulosphaira vitifoliae | reverse complement strand
AAGGTTCAAATTTTTTTGAGTTAACATACTTGTATAATGTATAAGGGATTACAAATACAAGTAGCTTATTGGTTTTTCATGACGACATTCACAGGTATATAATAGCCTTTATTATCAATAGTTGTAAGACACAGTTGTGAGTTTATAAATACACTAACTGCCAATACAGAAATCTATTGATAGTCATAATTGACAATAAACACTTCGTGACTGTGATAGCGATGTCATAAAAAAGTGAAAAATAAATATAGTTTAAAAAACTAAAAACACGATTTTAAAGCACATCGAACTAAAAATTAAAAAATAATTTTTAAAATAACCTTAAAACAATAATGAACGAAAAATACTAATATTATTGTGAAAAAAAGCGTGAATGCTTTGTGCTATATTTTTGTATATTGAGCGCCCGATGCTGAGAAGATTTTTATTATGTTGTGTTTTTATGTCTGTCCGTGTAAATTCACAGCTTTCATTGGACCGTATTTGTTGGTCAATGCGTCAAAAAAACCCAATTTTAATCTAATTTAATCAATT
>NW_026107581.1:0-535 GCF_025091365.1 Daktulosphaira vitifoliae | reverse complement strand
ACCGTAAATGGACCACAGTCATACCCATTAGTTTGACGAGTCGTCTCACCGATTTTTAAAGTCCACAAAGAAGCTGCTCCTGTTTTATCCATCTCCCAGTCAGTTAGATACTCTTTCAATACCATGNCATCTCCCAGTCAGTTAGATACTCTTTCAATACCATAGGATACGGACCATCATATGACTTAAGACTGTCATATGACGTTACAGTTCTTTCGGGTATGTTTACTACAGTCAATATCCAATGTCCGCCAAGTACATTCATTGGCACAAAAAGAAACTTTAATGTATGGATATCTTTTTTTATCCATCTTCTGACAGCTGGATAACCTCCTCGAAGATATGCTGGTATAAAGTCGGTAACGACAGCATTAACTTCGCCATTGGACCTTTTCACTATCAATTTGAGATAATCATTAATTGTGTCACAAGTGTACCAAGACTTAGGGGACTCAAACGAAGGCGCGTTCTATTGATCTAGTTCATTTGTGTTCGGATCATTCGTCACTTCTACAAGAGTAAACGTATTTAAAAA
>NW_026107580.1:0-535 GCF_025091365.1 Daktulosphaira vitifoliae | reverse complement strand
ACAAACAAACAATAAAGACATCTTTCAGGTAGATAAATTGTGCCATCACAAGATTCAAGTGGAGCACCCTAGGAATAAAAAAAAAGAAGTACCACAGTGTAAAAACTGTCAAGCTTTTAACCATACACAAAACTACTGCCACAAAACTCCAATATGTGTAAAAGTGGTGAAAATTAGCTCTTGGCGTTTAAAAAAATTCTACAATGGAAATATTCAGAATTTAATTAATTTTAATGATTATATACCTAAAAAAACCAATAAAAAAATAGTTGANTGATTATATACCTAAAAAAACCAATAAAAAAATAGTTGTTAAAAAGATTTACTCAATTGAGCGTATTGTAAAATTTGATTATAATTGTAAAAATTCATCGTTAAATTCAGGTGAAACTAAAAATCATTTTTTTTTTTTAATTTATGATTTATATAGCAACATTTTGACTGGAAGAATAAAACATAAATAGAGTTAAAAAATTAATAAATTACAAAGTAAAATTATTTACTTTTGTAGTTGAATACTTTTATCATATCAAAT
>NW_026107579.1:0-535 GCF_025091365.1 Daktulosphaira vitifoliae | reverse complement strand
TTTGTGATCATTTAATAAATAATCTCTTAAAATATTTTTCCAAAACAAGATATCTTCACTGAGAAGTTTATTAAAAATTCTTTTTGTGTTCAATATTTCGTCTAACTAAATTTATGCGGTCATAATAAATTTGTTCCTTTAAAGTTATTTAATTTTACTTACGTCTGATTTATTCTTTCCATACAAAAAGTCAAAAATTATTAGGAATGGTAAAATAGAATTAAATCCAGATTCTAGATTTCTTAGGTCAATAAGCTTAAATTTTTTAATACATTTTTTTAGTTCTTCTAGGTCAAAATAATCTTCATCGTTAATTAGCTTTTTAAATACTTCATTTAATTTCAATGGTATTTGTTTTTCATCTAATTTTCTAATTGGTACATTATTAAATACAAGTTTTATAAATGGATTTAAATTATTGCTAATATTGAAAGTCACCTAGAAATAAATGAAAAATAATTCACTAAGAACCATTAATTGAACAAAATAAAAATTTGTATTATTTTTACTTGGCTACATAATGGGTCTGATATTT
>NW_026107578.1:0-535 GCF_025091365.1 Daktulosphaira vitifoliae | reverse complement strand
ATCACATCTAGTCAAAGACATTACATTGGAAAATCTCCCAAAAAAATTTGCTCATTTTCGACATTTTTTCAATTTTAGCTTCGATACGAAGCTGAGAAGGTATTGGTTTTACTATGATGTGTTTATTTTTTTTTTTTTTTGTGTCTGCCATCACTTTTTCTCAGCTCTTATCGAACCGCTTTTTTTCAACGATTTGTCAAAGGACATATCGTATCTAGTCAAAGACATTACCGTCAAAAATTGAAAAAAATTTCCCTCCTTCCCCGTAAATAGGGAAATCTCCAAAAAAATTACAAATGTAAAAAACGTTTATTTTCGACATTTTTTTAACTTAAAACTGCCATAACTTTTTCATAAAAGTATGGATCAATATAATTTTTTTTTAACAGGTATTTTGGGTATTTACCTATCATTTGGTGTATAATTTTTTTTAATCTGATCCTTCACCTGACCACAGGAAGGGATTCAAAATGACAACTTTTTCTCTTTAACTTTTGAAAATGTTGCGGAAATATTAACACTTTTATTTAATCTT
>NW_026107577.1:314-535 GCF_025091365.1 Daktulosphaira vitifoliae | reverse complement strand
TTACTTACAGAATAATAATAAACTAAACATTTTAATTTCCGATTATCTTTAGTTACACATTATTGTTGAATTATTAATTATGTAACACTTTAAGTTCATCCCTTATACTGTTTATGTATAATATATAAGGGATTATAAATACAGGTAGCTAATTGGATTTTTATGACATTGCTGTCATAGTCACGGATTCTTTATTATCAATTATGACTATCATTAGATAT
>NW_026107577.1:0-285 GCF_025091365.1 Daktulosphaira vitifoliae | reverse complement strand
AATAGATATACTTTCTGTATTGTCAGTTAGTGTATTTATAAACTCACAACAATGTGCCTTACTACCATTGATAATAACAATGCTGTGTACCTGCTAATATCGATGTCATAAAAAACCAATTAGCTACCTGTATTTGTAAACCCTTGTGTATTATACATGTATATTATCTCAAAATTTTTTACCCCTATTGCTTGAACTCGTGCAAAAAAAGTAATATTTATGTTTTAAATATTACGTTGTCTAAAAAAAATGTATAAAATATTAAAATATTATATTCAGTATTAT
>NW_026107576.1:0-535 GCF_025091365.1 Daktulosphaira vitifoliae | reverse complement strand
ATATTATGAGAGACACTTACGATTCGACACAGTGAGCGGCGGTGAGTACATGTTTTTTTGTAATCAAAGTTCCTCCACAATAAAATTGACCTCGTCTGGCCAAAGTTGCAGCCCAACCGAACTCATTCTCACGAGCGTCCTTGCCGTTTACGATCTTAGCAAATATCGATCGTCTATCTTCAGGTTGTATGCCACACTGCTTTTCTAGTAATAAAAGAACGATTTTTTTTTTTTGTTATTGTTCTAAGACAATAATTTTTATTGATCTCAAGGAATGGAATTTAGTAAGTTCAAGGTAATTTAACGAAATACATCTTACAATGTCAAGATATATGTTATATAACGACTATTACAGTATTTTATCTACCGGAAGAGAGTTTCATGATGGTTTTTTAATAAACTTCCATAAAAAATTAACTTGTATTGTATAATAGAACTTGAAACAATGTTTTTTTTTTGTGGGTCTTTTGTATAATAAGAATTCTGTTGAAAATTAAAAGGATTTTATGGAGTTTTATATCTTAAACTATTTTAT
>NW_026107575.1:0-535 GCF_025091365.1 Daktulosphaira vitifoliae | reverse complement strand
ATTAACTCTTTATTTTGTATTTTTGTATTCATAGACTTGTATCACCATTATATGATGACTCATCTGAAGATCTCGCAGTCAAAGTTATAAATACAATAATTAACGTGGATAATAGTCAATTGTTAATTAATACGAAAATTTTGGTGAACGATCAAATTAAAGATTTAAATGAAATACTGTATGATGCAGAAAATCTAAACAATTTCTTTAAAAAAAAGCAAGAAGTTGCACACATATTTAGGTGTAGGTATAGTGAATTATTAAGATACGTTACTGACTTTTTAGGTGCTATACAACATGTATGCATATCAGAACAGAAAAATGAACATTATGACAACTTGATTACTTGTGTAAATTCCTTGAAAAGTACATTCCCTGCAGTTACAACTATGATCAATGGTTTATTAGAAATTTTGGCCTTGTTTAAAAAAGCGTCCATTGGGGATTACATGATGAAATCGCAATCATGTTTTAAAATTGTAGTGAAAATTGCATCAGAATATAACAATATTTTAAAAAGCCTTAATATTTCTTT
>NW_026107574.1:0-535 GCF_025091365.1 Daktulosphaira vitifoliae | reverse complement strand
ATTATTAGGGTAAACTATTAATAATTAAATTCAGGCGAAATATCTATTTATTTCTTGAAACATTCTCCTTAAGTTTCAATGATGTATTTTTAGAAATTGATCATTCGTCAAACAGCATCTTAACCTGTCACACAAAAATGTGATTTAAATTATTTTATTCATTCCTGTATAGTAAATTCATACCTATATTCGGTTTACCCACTCGCAATTATGATGCATTATATAAAACTATAAAATAAATTAACTTAAAAAAACAATAACGTTTAATTATCTTTGTCGCGTTCAATACATGCATACGATATTGCGTGTTTAAGTGTACCATGTACCCCAACCATAAGTCTGATGACATATTTCAATTACTAACAATAATAATAATAATTTTAATTGCCACTTAGATAATCAGTGGTATATCGATCTATTGTTTAATTTTTATCCGTTTTACTCGTGATACGTATACAAAGGCTTGGCTGTGTTGAGGTCATCTTCATTTTTCAATTAACCATTTTTTCCTCACATGAATCATCTGAGATGGACC
>NW_026107573.1:0-535 GCF_025091365.1 Daktulosphaira vitifoliae | reverse complement strand
TTTTACGATTTAAATATTATTTTTTTTGCAATAATGAATTCCAACCAAGGGTGATGCCCAAAGAAATATTTTAAAGGGCGCTAAACAGTCAAGGTCGACTGGGGGAGCATTTTCATTTCTACGCGAATATCGATTTGTTGTTTTTTACATTAAAAGACCATTTTGCGAAATTGTTGATCTTATGTCATTATTATTTTTGTCTAAAACCGTGTAGTAAATTGAAAATAAAAATTCAAATTAAATTCAATGCTATTGTAATACATGTTACATGGGTATTGTTTCGGCGGATGGAACCCCACAGAATCAAAATAAATATATGGTAACGATGTAAAAAATTGTAAATTGTAAAAGAAATGTATTATTCATATTCCTTCTTAAGACAAAACATCGATAATGCCATTGATATGTTATTTAAGAGTAGGTGGTTAATATTATTTAAGAACCTACTAATATGTTTTTTTTTAGTTTGCTTAGTAAAAATATTTTTAATTAAATAAACGAGTTTTATCGTCACATTTTATTTCATAGTCTATGA
>NW_026107572.1:0-536 GCF_025091365.1 Daktulosphaira vitifoliae | reverse complement strand
AAAGCTGATACCAAATTTTAATTTAATTGTCTACAAAAAATTTCGTATAGAGATCTATGTAGGATTATTATTATTAGCTTGAATAATCTCAAAGAAAGCGACAGTTCTTTGAAGTTTATCATTTATAACNAAAGCGACAGTTCTTTGAAGTTTATCATTTATAACGGACTTTTATTGTTTGAGTCTAGTGTAGAAAACGTGGGAATTTAACCAAGTATCTCATTGCACAACTAGTTGCATCTAATGCATAGNAGTATCTCATTGCACAACTAGTTGCATCTAATGTATAATAACTAATTACATAATACTACATTTATATACAAATTTAATACATATATAAACATGTAGCATGTACCGGGTAGAACTTACAATTCTTATAACTTTTGACACAATTAATAATTTCACTGATATTTTTTAAAAACAATATATGTATGTATAGACCATTTATAAATTATATTTTTAGCTTCGATGCGAAGCTGAGAAGGTATTGGTTTTACTATGATGTGTTTTTTTTTTTTGTGTCTGTTACCACTTTT
>NW_026107571.1:0-536 GCF_025091365.1 Daktulosphaira vitifoliae | reverse complement strand
AAAAAAAAAATGTTAAATTATAATAATTTCACGACAAACATCGTCGAAAATATTGAAATTTCATGAGTTACTTTAATCGACATCAATTTTTTTAAAGTTTGCAAATAATTCAAACTACAAAATTACACAATATTCATTTTTTGTAATTCATGGTTTTTATCAATAACTGCATTCATATTGGTAAACTATAGAATTAAGTTAACGATTCAAATTTATTGATATTCAAAATTTAGCGATTAGGAATTACTTTTAAATTATGAATGTGTTGAAACTTTCAAATAANAATTATGAATGTGTTGAAACTTTCAAATAATACTTTTAAATTGTGTTTAGATGTAAAGTAATCCATAATGATAGTTGACATTAAATGATTTGTTTCGTACGAGACAGCTAGACCGTAGGACGGCTAGTTGTACACCGTACTAGAATGCCGTTTTACATTAAGCCTGTTTTAATTGCTATTATTGAAGCTGGAGAGGGGTCACCTGAGTAGATGAAGTCTCTGACCAGTCAGAGTGTAGATCTACGTAATGGCA
>NW_026107570.1:0-536 GCF_025091365.1 Daktulosphaira vitifoliae | reverse complement strand
AATTACAAAAGAAGCATGTTAATTCACCTTCTAAATCCTTTAAAAACCATTGCTTCTAATTCACGTAAACGTTTAACTTCATGTTCAATAGTACTTTGAGATGCTCCCAAAGATCTCAAATCATTTATAGCTTTTGCTTGTTCATACATTTCTTTTTCAATTATTTTTGATTTAGTTTTAGCATTCATGTTAGGATCTATAGCCAAAGACTCCAATATATCTCCTTCCATACTTGTTTTATGACGAATAATATCACTATCTTGGGATATAGGATCACTATCTGAAAGTGGATCATCAGTATCTTGAACTCCAGTCAGAGCAGTCAATGTGTGTCCTAAAGCACTAAGTTGCTTTCCAATATTGACATCTAAATGCATGTCAACACCTTCCATTTGCCATTTGACGTTTAAGAACCATTTGGCATTTTCTGAAAAAAACATTTAAAAATCAATAATTACTTGTTATGCTATTATATATATAGAATCTATATATATATATATATAAATATGTAATAGATTCAAGGAAAAATAATTTTT
>NW_026107569.1:0-536 GCF_025091365.1 Daktulosphaira vitifoliae | reverse complement strand
AATTTTCGAAATTTTTTTACTTAATACTGACATAACTTTTTCAAAAATTACCAAATCAATATAATTTTTTTTTATTGATGCGTGATGTCTTTACCTATCATTTGATATATTTTTTTATAAATCTGACTCTTTACCTGCCCACAGGGGGGATTCAAAATGAAAACTTTTTCATAAAAAATTAACTTTTAAAAGTGTTCCAGAAATACTGTCACTTTTATATATACCTTAAATTAAAGCTTATGTCATATACTTTATTATGAAAAAAAAAAAAAAATTTCGGACTTTATCTTCACGGTAAAAATGGCTACCTATGCTATTTTTGTGTTAAAATTCTCGATTTTATATTTTAAATATTTCAACATTTTTAACTTTAAAATAATATAACTTTTTGAAAAATGTATGGATCAATACAATTTTTTTTATGAGAAATAATATTTTTATACCTCTTTCATTCGACATACTTTTGTTTTATATCGGACCATTTCCCTTAATACAGGGAAATTTAAAACTTAAAAATGCATATAGAAAGTAGAACT
>NW_026107568.1:0-536 GCF_025091365.1 Daktulosphaira vitifoliae | reverse complement strand
TTTCAAATACTAAACTATTGTTTAATTTTTAATGTGTTAACTTAATTTTGAAAATATTAATTTATATATGGTTATATATGCTAGAAAATCAAAAAAATATTGATTACTTATTTATTTGTTACATACAAATTTATCATGAACAAATGACGTTATAATTCATAGATATAAATAACTAATTTATGACTTTATAGTTTAAATCAGGGTTTATAGTTTGAAATGAAAATTTTCTTTTCGTTTTAATGTTATAACTTTTAAAACGTTTTAATTTTTTTTTTTTAACGATATAACGTTTTATAAAGTTTTTTATGTATAATGTTATGACATACCTGCCCGCCTTGAAATATTACATTTCAACATGGATAAGTATTAAAAAGTAATAATAATAAGTGGCTGACTCAGTAATGCGACAGTGTTTGACGCGCACTGCCTTGGGTTCGAAACTTGGTCGCGGTCGGCTTCATTTGCCAAACGTGTTATAATACATACACCACTCATTATTCTGTAGTCTATAAATTATTGTCTATTGATCATCAAAT
>NW_026107567.1:0-536 GCF_025091365.1 Daktulosphaira vitifoliae | reverse complement strand
TAGTTAGTTTAATTACCATTCAAATAACATGTCTTCTAACGAAAAACTAAAAGGTTAAAAACATGTTACCTATATATGTAATAATAATGAAAATTCCAATGTCTGCTTTCCTATTGTAATAAATAACATTGACACGTGGTAGTTTTTTGTGTACATACATTAATGACAGTTAGCTAGAGAGTAATTACAAATGGTTGTTACTCTAGCGTGGGGTGTCGTTGAAGTCTCTTATGAAATTGCTATGACCATAATAAATTATTATTAATTGTTGACTATAAAAATCACAGTGGAATTCAGTTACTGAAAGATTTACTACTTACACTAGTAAAATAATTATTTTTCTAATATTACATACATCTATTGTTTAAATTATGAAAATATCGCGTTTAGTTCCATTCATTTTTGTTCGTTGTTATCCCACGCGTTCTTGGTATATGTGTATCACAACAGTTATATTATCTCAAGTGTTTAAGAATAATATTTATTAGTGATGGATAATATCGTTCACTAGATTCATGAAGGCGTTAAAGCTATTG
>NW_026107566.1:0-536 GCF_025091365.1 Daktulosphaira vitifoliae | reverse complement strand
TTAAAACTACGCCTATACTCCATCTTATATGTTCGTTTCTTATCCTATCTTCTCTAGTCACTCCACTCATCCATCTAAGCAATCTAATCTCTGCTCTACTTTCTTGTATTAACACTTAATTACGTAAAAAAAAAATATATAATTGTATACTGAACTATTGTATTCAAAACAGATATAAAGATCCAATTTATTTTTCCATTTTCAAAATATTTATATGTGCTTAAAATTTTGCAGTATAATTTTAATTGATATTAATATAAAAAATTCAAAGCTCAATATTATTTAGTGTTTTTATATTTGTACCAGAATTACAATAAATTATGATTTCCCATTTAATTAATATGAAATCGTATTATACATAATATTCAGTAAGTAAAGAAACAAGTCAATTTTTACAAACAATAAGAACACTAGAAACCCGTTTTCTTACTTACTGAACATTCTATATACTAGAACAAGGAAAAAAATGCCTTTCTATGTACAATAAATTACTTATAAAGAAAACAATTATGTTAAGTACAAGAAAACATTTTGAT
>NW_026107565.1:0-536 GCF_025091365.1 Daktulosphaira vitifoliae | reverse complement strand
TTTTTTATATTATAAACATGTTTTAGTTCGATTTGAATCTGAGAAGGTATTCGTTTTATGTATTTTTGTTTTTTGTGTCTGTTACCACTTTTTCTCAGCTCTCACCAAACCGATTTCTTTCAACGATACATCAATAGATCTCAAATCGTATCTAGTTGAAGATATTACCCACAAAAATTGAAAAAATTTCCCGTAAATGAGGGAAATCTCCAAAAAAATTACAAATTTAGAAATCGCCAATTTTCAACATTTTTTCAATTTATTTTACTTAAAATTACCATAACTTTTTTAAAAATGTCAAAATCGATATAAATTTTTTTATATAGATACCTTAGATATTTACCTATCATTATGATATATTTTTGTGAACATTTGACTTTTTACGGCCCACAGGAAGGGTTTAAAAATTGCAACTTATTCACAAAAAATTTAATTTTTCAACTTAACTTTTGAAAGTGTTCAGGTAACTCTGACACTTTTATATATATATATCTTAAATTAAAGTTAATGTAATATACTTTAGTATGAAAAAAAAT
>NW_026107564.1:0-536 GCF_025091365.1 Daktulosphaira vitifoliae | reverse complement strand
ATATATTCTGTTGAAAATATTAAACAATGTATTTTTTTTATAAAAAAAATGAAAATATCTCATTAAACTAATTCCAATTTTTATGTATATAACCTGGGGCATGCTGGATTATTTTATTGTATTAGAAAAATATTTCTAGGAACCCCACTATCAAATACAAACATTTTTTCTTTCTAATTTTGGAATATAAGAACTCATTAAGTGATTCTTAGTATCAATTGTGCCAGTGTGAATTTTAATATAATTATTTTTGCTCTAAAAGTTATTTTGCCTTTACAAAAATAATAACAGAATAATCTTAAAAATCGTTAAACTTCCAAAAATTGAAAACTAAATGTATTAATAAATATTAAATGAATATATTACAATTAATGGGCCAAACCAAATGCAAACTTATAAATATTGTACTCAAATAACAACTGTATAATTTGGTATAACACATTACTTACTACCGACTAAAAGGTGTATCTGTATAAGGTGTATCAAAGAAAACGTCAAACTTTTATGTTTTAGAAAGTTTTTTATTAGTTATTTGT
>NW_026107563.1:0-536 GCF_025091365.1 Daktulosphaira vitifoliae | reverse complement strand
GGGGGGGGGTGCAAACCTATTAAAATGCGTATTGAATGTAGAACTTTTTCAACTTTACTTTTGAAAATGTTCCGGAAAGACTGACACTTATATTTATATATATTAAATTAAAGCTTATGTAATATACTTGAATTTGAAAAAAAAAAATTTGAACTCTGGATTTGTCTTCATGGTAAAAATTGACTACCGTATTCAAAAATATGCTATTTTTGTGTTAAAATTCTGGGTTTTGTATTTTATTTTATTTGAAAATCGCTGACAAGGGGAGTACAGATTTTTATAAATATTATATAAATAAAAAATCAATATAGCATAGAAAGTTAAACTTATTTAACTTTGATTCATTGCAATACGCGGTTTGGAATCTCGTACCCCAAGCTTGTAAAACTCAAGTTTTACCAACTCGGCAACCGTACATTGGTACCGTCAACTGAAAAAATTGGCTATTTAAACTAGTTCAAATGTCAAAGTTATTTTTCTCAACTTAAAAGAAGTAATCATATTTAAATAAGTTCGGTAGTAGCAAAGTACGGTTG
>NW_026107562.1:0-537 GCF_025091365.1 Daktulosphaira vitifoliae | reverse complement strand
TATTTATTTTGAATATATTCCTTTACTTTACTTTACTTTAAATTCTTTACTTAAAAATTTAAAGGGCTTGATGTAATACTTCTTAAAAAAAATTTTTCGTTACTTATGACCAAATACACTGGACTACAAAAACTTTANTACTTATGACCAAATACACTGGACTACAAAAACTTTAATCGGAATCAAAAATAGACTTTCACAAAATAAAAGTATATAATATTTCATAAATATCGATTTTTATACTCCGTAACATTAGTCAACGCTTTTACGCGACTACACTCGGAAAATCGTATAAATTTCCCTAGTACACACACATATAGAATTTGGATAAATTCTACGGTAACAATTAGACTAAATCTTAACATTTAACTATCATAGGGAAATAAAATTACTAAATTAATTCTAATTATTAATAAGAACATAAATATTAATGAGAATTAATATTATAACAATATCTAAATAAGAATATTAAATATTACTATTATTAAGAACATAAAAAACTAAATTTGATTAATCGAAACTAATTTCACTAATTTC
>NW_026107561.1:0-537 GCF_025091365.1 Daktulosphaira vitifoliae | reverse complement strand
CTGCATGACCAATTCGGCCACATCATCCCACTTTTTACTACAATATAATCAAATATATCAAGTTATTTTCGTCAAAATACCGAAAAATATATTTTTTCTCGTAGACATTAAGATAAATTTTCTAATAATTTAGTTTTTAAGATGCATGTTAAAAATTTGAAAATAACTTATTAACATTAATTTTTACAGCTTTGCAAACACGCAAAACTGTAAGTGGACATAAATTATCTTCAGTTGAGTCATGCAAATTATTACTGATTTCATACTTTGGTAAAATATTATTTCGAATACCTATAGAAATACTTTTTTGAATCATTATATCAAATCTAAAAATTATTTTACATTTTATTCATTAAATAAAATACATTACTCAGCCGCAAAGAATCTATATTGATACCACCAAATTTTAAATACTCGTATTTTGTATTGTAAAATTCTCTTTTTTATTCGACAAGCATTCCTAATAATATGAAATAATTTATAACATAATTATTATGTTATAAATTACAAAAATACAGAATACTTAAAAAATAATTT
>NW_026107560.1:0-537 GCF_025091365.1 Daktulosphaira vitifoliae | reverse complement strand
GGAATAATAAAAAAATATCAATATAGTTTAATTAAAAAATTATTATACTATCATAGGTATCGAGGAAATAATTATGTGGTACTTAATAGTACTACACAAAACAATTAAGTTCCGACAAAACAATTTTATACTCCATTGACATTAAGTTTATAAAATAATCGAAAAACAGACCAGTTTCTTTTAAAAAACCGTATGTTTGAAAAATATTCATTGAAATCACTGTAAATCTTATATTAGAAGAATGTTTTTTTTTTTGAAGTTTTAAAGCTGTGTACTGTATAGTTTCAATCAGATCGTCTAGATTCAATGACATAATATATTTGTTGAGTTTGAAATGTAAAACTAAAACACTTCCAAAATCTATAAGATCTGTCGACAAAACATTGCAGCGGTACATGACTGTAACAGTTAAAAAAATCCAAACATTGCCTTGTACTTACACACCATAATTCATATGAAACTTGGTTGGACGACGACCATATTATTATAAAGTACCGCGTGTATTAAAAGAATGCGGTCGAGAAGGGGGGGGGGGCA
>NW_026107559.1:0-537 GCF_025091365.1 Daktulosphaira vitifoliae | reverse complement strand
AGTGGATGGTGGAAAATAAGCGTCCGATCACTATATATAATATAGGTGAATGTATAACAAAAGCATATGGCCGAGCATTTTCTGTTCATAATATAACAAAAGGATTTCAAGTGACAGGAATTTTTCCTTTGAATGAAGGGATATTTGGCGATGATGAATTTCTACCATCCTATGTGACTGATCGCCCAATCTACAACAATAATATAACTGATGACACTACTCAAGATGCAATTCAAACAGAACCACGATCTGGCCCATCTAATAGTTTGATGACAATTGAAACTGAATCAAAAACTGGCTTGTCTAATGAATCTGATGAAACACATCCACTGCCTACCCTAATTACTTCAAGACATAATCTAGGCATAGTAAAATCAATTGTTAGTCCAGAAGACATACGACCATTTCCCAAAGCACCTGAAAGGAAACTGAATGTGACTCAGAAAGGTAGAAAAAAGGGTAGAACCCGTATTCTAACAGACACTCCAGAAAAAAATGAAGTAGAATTAAATAAAAAACAAAAAACACTGACAAAGC
>NW_026107558.1:0-537 GCF_025091365.1 Daktulosphaira vitifoliae | reverse complement strand
TCTTGGATTATCAAGAAGTCGACTCCATTTTTCTAATGTAAATTGTTGCAAATGAGCAATAACACTTTGAAGACCATCACGTGATAATAATGTAAGATCTCTATAAATCTGTAATTACAAAAATGCTCGATCAATAATATTACACTTATTAAAAATATTGTATTATTTTAAAATTTATCATATTACATTAACTAACTCATATAAAGTAGATTAGTAAATATTAATAAATTTAAGTATCTCAAATAAAATTTCAAAATCAAATAATTTAAATTAACATAAATTATTCAAAATATTTTGATATCATAAAAAATGATATTTAAAAATGGAGTTACTTGATGTTTACATGGATGTAACAATACATGCATACCATATAGTTTTTAAAAATTAGGTAGCTTGTCAAAAATATTAAACACGTCTATAACATCTTGATTATATCATACCTTGTCGGCATTTTTAGGTTCTAATAATATAGCAGTCAGCAGCCCAAGACTAACAATTTCTTCTTGACTTTTGTCTTTACTAATGTGATTTGTAAGT
>NW_026107557.1:0-537 GCF_025091365.1 Daktulosphaira vitifoliae | reverse complement strand
TTTATATATATCTTAAATTAAAGCTTATGTAATATACTGTAACATGAAAAAAAAAATTCAGACTTTATTTGTTTACATGGTAAAAATGACTACCGCATTCAAAAATATGCTATCTTGTGTTAAAATTTTGGATTTTATTTTAAAATACCTTGCAAAAGTTTTTGAGGTAGAAAAAAATTTTAAATCATTTGATTTTTATCTCATTTAAATTCAATAACTTTAATAAATATAAAATACACTGTCGTCCCCACTCGTTTGAAGAAATTTCTTATTCATATTAAAGTTTTTTTACTATGTGATTTTTTTTATGGTTTTCATTTATTTTCTCAACTCTCGCTTGACCAACTTTTTTTAACGATATATCAAATGATCACAACTAATACACTCAATTGAGTAGATTTTTTTAACAACATTTCGAATGGTATTTTTAGCTAAAACAAATCATTAAAATTAATTATCTTCTGAATATTTCAATTGTAGAATAATTTTAATCACCAAAAATTACTTAGAAATGATTACTATGATTTCTATTTAAGT
>NW_026107556.1:0-537 GCF_025091365.1 Daktulosphaira vitifoliae | reverse complement strand
TATTCATATATTATACTATTAAATCAAAGAACCACTAATCTGGATATAATTAAGGAAATAGGAGTTGATGTTGCTTTTGTGATTATCCACCAATTTCATAAAATTAAACACGATCTACAAATTTGCATTGAAGTGTTTCTTATAATAGTTATTTTAATCACTATCGGACATCGCTTTTACTTGTTCCAACTAAGCCTCGTCAATACTGTGCCGCCGTTTTTTTGTTTGTATATATCAAATATTTAGTAATAAATATAGTAAATTAATTTACAAATTTTATGTATAAATGATGTATAATATTGTACATCTCAAAAAAAAATAATAATTAATTTTATAAAAACACTTGTATTTTTTATACTATCATAAAATATAATAAATGATACTACATGATAAGTGAATAATCATCTATGGATTTGTTACATCAGATATAACGCCCACGTGTGAGTTGGACATATGTAAATAAATACACTTCTCATTTTCCATATTAAGTTCATCATAATCTGGCCAGCCTTTACGGAACAATAACCAACCATAATT
>NW_026107555.1:0-537 GCF_025091365.1 Daktulosphaira vitifoliae | reverse complement strand
TTCCCAGGTCGCATTCTTAAAACCGTAGACTCTGTTTACCAAGAAGTTAATTCGTTGGAAGACTGTAGGGAGCTTTGTCTTAACTCGCCCTATAGGTGCCATTCCTACGATTACGGCGATACGGGAGAACTTGTGTGCAGGCTCAGTCACCACTCCAGAGCAACTCTGGCTGATATTCAGGTATGCGTTTCTAATGTAGGCTATTTATTTTTTGTTGATATTAAAATATTGAAAAAAAGCGGAGTGTTTGTTTTGTTCACGAAACGCTACTCCTCGTTTATAATTAGTAGTACTTCTCAATGCCTCTTCCGATGATAATTGAATCGCAGCAGAAAAACGTGCATGCAATTAAATTAAACGTGAATATGATGTTACAAATTAAAACAGTTTATTTTTAAAAATATTTAATTAATAACAGTTATTTATAATAATCTTCGCGAACATTAGTGTATCCTGCAGTATTTTTAACTACTTTAATCACTATATTCTTTTCCCGTTCCGACTTACGTGTAAAGAAATCGATTTATTTTTAAGCTA
>NW_026107554.1:0-537 GCF_025091365.1 Daktulosphaira vitifoliae | reverse complement strand
GCCTTTTAAGTTCTATAATATCAAAGTAATAATTCGTCGTGGCATAGAATATTTAATAAGAAGTTTTATTTTTAATATCAATCAACCTTGTGTTTGGCATATCAGGTATATTACGAAGTAGTTAATTATCATATTTTGTAACCTTATAATATTAAAAATGAAATTTATGTGACCTCCATGCCGTTGAAAAATGCACAATGTGCCGTTTTCCATCTCTTGCGTTTGTACTATCGATTTAAGTCTACAATATATAATATACGGGTGGCCCATGTTGTTTTGAAAAAACTAATAACTTATCACTAACTAATTATTATTTTTTCATTATTATTATTATGTTTTAGAATTATATAAGTATACTCAGAAATAAAATTTTTAGAGCATTTAAAAAAAGTTTGTTCAAATAAATATCAATAGTAATTTTATGTAGTATTTTTATGTTTGTGAAAATTTGAATTTTTTATAGGTTTATTTTATGGTATAAAAAATTGAAATGTTTACTGAGAAAAGGACAAAAAATAACTCATTCTTTTCGCGCTA
>NW_026107553.1:0-537 GCF_025091365.1 Daktulosphaira vitifoliae | reverse complement strand
TCAGATTAAATCTAGACTGAACCCAACTATGCAATGTCTCCACTATGCCGCGACCCCACTGTGCTACCGTTTTTTTTAAATGCAAAATATATATTTATGTAATCAATAGAATTCTATAAATATAAAATTTTTTAGAAAAAACAAATTATAATATTTTATGAATGTCATTAGTCATAGGATTATATTCAAACATTTTATCGTGTACAATAAAACAATATACTATAGTTTTGGTAGGAAAACTTTCATTGGATGCAAATTCTAATCTAATATCTACGGGCGCATTTTTTAATTTTTCGTTTTACCTTGAACAGTCAATGACAATGAGTGGAGCAGTCTTGAATTCTGTTTTTGTGAGCATAGGACACGCCAACTCCTTTTCATAGAGCGCCTCTTGGAATTGGGTCTACATGTGATATGGTACAGCGTACTTATCATTCGGAAAGTCTATTCGTAAGTTGTCGGAAAGAGTACTGTTCGCGCTAAGAGTGAGAGCTGCACTGGTTGGGTGTGGTCAACTGGTGACCAACTTTTGTGCGC
>NW_026107552.1:0-537 GCF_025091365.1 Daktulosphaira vitifoliae | reverse complement strand
TCTTTCTTAATTTGGACAGGTTAGCATTCCACCAAGCTACGCCCTGCCCTGTACCTTTCCTTTCTATTAAAGGACAGTTTTCTTTGTAGGCCGAGACAATGGAGTCCTGTAGCATATTTACAGCCATTTCAGTACTCTGTCTCGACCCCAATCTAAACAGTAGGTTATTCAGGTCACGAGAGAGTTCTGCCCTGTAGTTGTCCCAGTTTGTTCTTTTCGGGTTCCTATAGTACTCCGTCTCAACTTTGTTAATTTCCAAAGTGAAACGTAAGTGCCTATGATCAGAAAGAGAAGGTTCGGAGGACACTTTACACCCTTTTATCTTTTGAAGTAACCCTTTTGAACAAACTGTCAGATCAATGACTTCCTGTCTGTTCCTGATAACAAAAGTAGGTTCATTACCTCTATTCAGTATACATAGGTCTGTAGTCAGTAATAGATCCATTATAACCTCTTCTCTTTGGTTGATGTTACTGCTCCCCCAAATAGTGTGGTGTGCATTAGCATCCATACCTAGGATTAGTTCTAATTTTTCAT
>NW_026107551.1:0-537 GCF_025091365.1 Daktulosphaira vitifoliae | reverse complement strand
GAACCTTTAGTAAAAAATCAATTCGGATGATTACTAAATTTTTTAACAATATTATGTTTTTGTTTATGCTGTTAAAAAAAAAATTGTTTTAATATCGTCGTTGTTTACATTCTGGCATAATAAAAATCAATTAACTGTAGTAATTTCATGATAGAATTTTGCAAGTAACGAGCTTTAAACGATTGCTTTATTTTTCTACCGAATATTTACAAAAATATGGTAAATATTTTTTTATACCCAAGCAATATGACATTATTGAATACTGGATTTATTTGTCATGAATATACTATAAACTCAGTGGTACTATTTAAAGTAGAAATATTTAACTTATTTGTGAAAAGGTACGGGTAGTTCTAACGTTTATCTCGCTGAAGTTGAAATTACATCTGCAATTTGCCCGAAAAAAAAAACAACGAAGAAAAAAGGTATTTTATTTTCTCTTGCAGCTCACGGTGAAATATTTGTGCTGAATTTTCAATACGTTGATTTTTTTGTTTTTGGCAAATATGAGAGTTTAAAATTGAATACAAACAAAAA
>NW_026107550.1:0-537 GCF_025091365.1 Daktulosphaira vitifoliae | reverse complement strand
TTAAATGAGTACGAATGTTTCGGTTCTCTCTGCACTTTTTTATCAGAAAATTCAATTGTACTTGACGAAAACATTAAAAAATATATAATTGAACATCTGAAGCATCTTCAATTAACTATCGATGACTATTTTCCTGATAGATGCAATATATTCCGCTCGAACAGAACAGCTGGATACGTAATCCTTTTCAAGAAAATTTAAATTTAGAAACCTCTCTTACTCTTCTAGAAAAGGAAAAACTCATAGAATAATCCTGTGACAATTCACTAATAGCTAGTTTTAAAAATTAATCTTTAATCAACTTCTTGCTTAGTATCTCTAATGAATATCATACTCTTTCAAAAAAAGGTGTTCAAGTCCTTTTACCCTTTTGCACAACATATCTATATGAAAAAGGATTTTCAACAAATACTTATTTGAAATATAAATACCAAAATAGATTGAATGCAGAACCTGATGTGAGGCCGAAATTGTCCGATATTGAGCCCAACTTTGCATTGCTTTGTTCTATGAAACAGCCACAAATATCACATTAAG
>NW_026107549.1:0-537 GCF_025091365.1 Daktulosphaira vitifoliae | reverse complement strand
TATCAAATAAAAGGTAAATATCTAAGGTTTTAGTATAAAAAAAATTATGTTGATTTGTTGATTTTTGAAAAAGTTATGGAACATTAATTTATTTTACCATAACATTTATTTATTTACCATACCACACTTTTAGCTCAATTGGCAAGTTTGAAATTGACATCATTAAATAAAAAATTTTATGAGAATTAAAAACTTGTATCGTTAAGATAAATATCAAATTATCATATCAAACTTGATTCGTTAATAGATACATTAGCTTCGCATCGAAGCTAATAATTAAGAACAAAAAAAAAAATTCTTTTACATTAATACGGATTTTGATTATTAATATGTTAAAAATAAAAAAAATAACATATTTAACCTATTTTAGCTTCGATGCGAAGCTGAGAAGGTATTGGTTTTACTAAGATGTGTTAATTTTTTGTGTCTGTTACCACTTTTTCTCAGCTCTCACCGAACCGATGTCTTTCAATGATACGTCAAAAGATCACAAATTGTATCTAGTCGAAGACATTACCCTCAAAAATTGAAAAAAAT
>NW_026107548.1:0-537 GCF_025091365.1 Daktulosphaira vitifoliae | reverse complement strand
TTGGGACAATAGTTTAAGTCGATTGTTCCATATCGATGCCTTGCAATTTTATGTGCACGAAAACGTGATCGATGAACGCTACGAAAAATATTTTTGCTGTTCAATAACAGACAGACATTTAAGATCATAGAATAAAAACAACCAGTATATTGGTTTCCAAAAAGTAAATTTCTTTACTCATAATTGTTTTTAGAAGTTTTCCTAATTATTTATGTAAAACATATTTCATCCTTGTGTTTTAAAATCGTTGAGCCCATGTTTACATTAAATTCGAAACAGTATTCATTTATATAATAAGAATTGAAACAGTATTAATTTCATGGTTTTAGACTTACTCATTTAAAATTGTAACTATGACAAAATGTAAAAGTTTTATTTTAAAATTTTAAACTTTAGAATTACAAGCTGTAAAATGTTTTTCGTTATGCGTTTGATGATGGCAGATTTAATGACTAACTTAACGTAAAATTATATTATATCAACTAATATTTAAAAATTAAAGAAGACGAGTATAATACGGACTAACCTGTGTTATTT
>NW_026107547.1:0-537 GCF_025091365.1 Daktulosphaira vitifoliae | reverse complement strand
CCATCTTATAAATGATATAACTTATTTTTAAAAACACTGAATCTAATAAAATTTCAAAAGAGTATATTAGGTAAAATAGTTTTTCATAATAATTCATACAATTCATACAACACAGTGAAGTCACGGGCCAAACCTAAACATAGTATGGTTAAAAGTCGTAAGATTTCCGAAACATTTTGAAAGTTAATTTGAAAAATTTAATTTAGAATGAAAATGTTGAAACTTTCTATAGAAAGGGAATGGCAGAATATAAAAAAAAAATTTAAATCTTATTGCGATTTCTCGTTTGGACTGATATGTAACATAAAAATGATTACAAGCATTATAATCTATCTTATTGAATAAAATGTACATTATATTATATTCTTTAGAATAAAAATTAACAAACAGCGCTTTCCAATGGATTATTTATAATGGTATGATTGGTAATTTTAAGTAAAGTAATATAAACTCAAAAGGAGAAAAACGTAGAAACGTTTCATGATTAAAAAAACTTTGAATATTTTCTTCCTAGCTCTTCAGATGATAAATTATTAA
>NW_026107546.1:0-538 GCF_025091365.1 Daktulosphaira vitifoliae | reverse complement strand
CTGGATTAAGGGTCTTCGTGTAATTTTTAACACCTAAAAGGGGGGCTGATCAAGGAAACTAAATTAATCTGTCATCTGACCACAGGCGTGGGGCAAGTTGACATAGCTTAGCTTAATTTAAATTATGTTAAAAAAAAGTTTATACATGTATTTACATATTAAAAGGGAATCACCTCCTGCCCCTTTAAGAAATTTTCAATGTGTTATACCTTTTTTAATTGGTCTAAAGAGTAATTAAAAATCAAAATTGGAATGTAAAAATATTTAAAAANGAGTAATTAAAAAACAAAATTGGAATGTAAAAATATTTAAAAGGGTAAATTGACATAATAACCCCCTAATGTATGTGTCCAGGATAATTATTAGTTTTTTTCAGTAACTGAGCTAGTTCAATAAATTATAAGCAAATTATTTAATATATAGAAATTTCATGTACAAGTAACGAATAACCAAACTCTCCTCACTTAATTTTTATATAAAAATCGCCAAGTACTCCATTAATTTGAACAAGACTTCGCTATAAAATCAAAATATTAAA
>NW_026107545.1:0-538 GCF_025091365.1 Daktulosphaira vitifoliae | reverse complement strand
TAATTCTTCATAAGCTGAATTATATTGAACTTTGTTAATAAATTCTTCTTTATCTATTGCTTCGTTTAATGTATATAACGCACCAGTGAAAATAGTGTTAATTAGTTCTTCATAAGAATTATTGTCCATTTACAATAGTGTTTTGATTATTATTAATATCAAATAATGAAGTTGTGTAACTAAACTCCCNTAATATCAAATAATGAAGTTGTGTAACTAAACTCCCATAATTGTATTAGTTCGATTATAATCTGTGCTACGTTTTTGGGATATAGAAAACCTCTTATTGTGAATGAAATAAGAAAATTGGAATAATTTTGACTTATACCTTTTTCTTTAATATTTAATTGTTTTGCTGCTTTATTATTATTATTTTATTATTATACCTGTATTCTGTGATATAAATTTTATAATTTCTTTTAAAAATGTGTTAAAAGAAAAATTTGTATAAAAAAGATATTTTTATAAAAAAGCTTAAAATGGTTGTTAAAATGGTTACCATTATAGCGAATGTGTATCTAAAATGTAAGTATGGATT
>NW_026107544.1:0-538 GCF_025091365.1 Daktulosphaira vitifoliae | reverse complement strand
TAATAACTTTGCTATAAGGTCGTTTTCTTATTATAACTCGGATAATAGGACTGAAAGTCCATTTATTAATCAGATTATTGTATTTTAATTCAGCTACATTGTTGGGCCAAACAAGTTACATAAGTTCACTTAAAAATTAAAATAACCAGAATGCTACGATGTTAGTAACCAATCACTAAATATCTATTGAACAAATAAGTTNAAAAATTAAAATAACCAGAATGCTACGATGTTAGTAACCAATCACTAAATATCTATTGAACAAATAAGTTAAAAATATAATCAAAACTGCGCATTTGGTTTTTTGATAATATGTTATCTTTCATCGTCATGCTGACACTGGTAATAACCATATAAGTAACCGAGTATACAATACCGAGTTATCTCAGTATTGTACTATTGTCACGTGAAACTGATAAAGATTTTTGAAAATGAAGTTAGAGATTTAATTTTTCAATCTTATTTTTAAATAAATCTCTTTTTGAATTTATTAATTTTCTAAATTAATATAAAAACAAAGAGTAATTCATTACTTGGT
>NW_026107543.1:0-538 GCF_025091365.1 Daktulosphaira vitifoliae | reverse complement strand
TATGAAGCTTTTGGAATAATCCACCAATTTTTTAAAATTAAACACTATTTAAAGATTTGCATCGAAGCTTTTTTTTTTTATGTTTAAGCAAGTGACCATGTCCTGTCAGTAGACCAGTCAAAGTGCTTATTTGATGTCTAGTCATGTTATTAAGATCACACAGCAGTAGACCAGGGTTCTTGATAAACATTTTGGATTGTCTAGGTACTACCAAGTACTTCCAGATTTTCCTGTGCTGTTCTCTGCACCAATTCTTGGGTAACGCTTTGAGCGATTACTCAGTGAGTCCTACCACTGGTTCTGGTCCAACATAAGTGTTCTCTACTACTTTCCTACCTAGAAAGTCAGCATTTTCATTTCCAGTGACACCTTTGTGTCCTGGTACCCATGCTAGTGTAACTTTGTTGAACCTCGATAGTAATTCTAAAGTTTCCCTGCATTTGAAGACAAGCTTTGAATTCACCTGGTCATTACAGAGTGCTTTCAAAACCATTTGACTGTTACTTAAGATAGTTATCTTCCTATTCTTGTATACCAG
>NW_026107542.1:0-538 GCF_025091365.1 Daktulosphaira vitifoliae | reverse complement strand
GTAGCAACAAGTGTTTTTTTAATATTTTTAAATAGTACACAAACACGTACGTGACGAGAAGAGAGTTTAAGAGATATATTCACTAACAGGATCGACTGACATTTAAGATAATATAGAAGTTGACTTGGTTAGATTTTAGTAAAATTTTTATTATGTTATCGTATGATCGTACCAATAAGATAGCTGTCTTACAGGCATGTATAGATATAAGCAAAATATCTATTATATTAAGACCACAGCCATTTGCTGTCTACAATAATCAGATACTTAATAATAATAGATAATTTTTAAGATAATTAATAGTTAATAATTAATTAAGCAATTAAATTATTAAAAAAACTGTAATATATAAATATATATATTTTTAAACTTTCTAATGTACAGTATGACATGGTTGGTATGACACAATCACGTGTTAAGCGAGGATTTTTATGGTTCCAGGTACCCATATATCTTTTAACGTTAAAAATCACGCTTAGAACGAAATACCGCATCATAAGCCCTCTTTTTGAGCTCTTTGAACCTTTCATAATTAAAA
>NW_026107541.1:0-538 GCF_025091365.1 Daktulosphaira vitifoliae | reverse complement strand
TTTTTTAATTGTCATAAAATTTTCTATTTAATGATGTCAATATCAAACTTGCCAATTGAGCTAAAAGTTATAGTAAAATAAATTATTTTTTTTATTATAAACATTTACAACAATCAACTTTAAACTATTAAAAAAATAAGTTAAATATGTTATTTTCCTTATTTATAACATATTAATATTCAAAATCAGTATTAATTTAAAAAAATTTTTTTTTGTTCTTATTTATTTTTTTTATATGTAAATAGTATTTTTTAATAATATTAAAACTTATAAGTGATAGAAAAAGTCTAATTGCACATTTTAAAAAATCGCGAAAAGTTGATTTAGAATAGTATATTTTTGTTTCTGATGGGAGTTCCTTGTAATACAGTATATAAAACTTATAACTTTGTTAACTGTTAAACTTTATCAAAAATGACCAAATCAGTACAAATTAATTTTTATATAGATGCATGTCTTTATCTATCATTTGGTTTTTTTTTTATAAATCTAACCTTTTACCTGCCCACAAGAGGGATTCAAAATAATAACTTTTTTT
>NW_026107540.1:0-538 GCF_025091365.1 Daktulosphaira vitifoliae | reverse complement strand
TTGTTTTGTGCGTGACAACTTTAATCAAGTTGTATTGAAGACTGTGATTAACATCACAGACTTCGAATTTCACAGAATTATAGAGATAATTATCTGTGATCTGGCGTTTTTATAATTTTGAAAACTCAACTCTAAAGTTATTTTTGAAAATTAAAAATACCAAAATATAGTAAATTTTACTAAAATTTATTACTGAATACAAAATACTAGAAATTATATAAACGAAAAATCGAAAACGTTTGATCACAGATAATATTCTCATCAATTATTAAGTAAATATTTTGGAACTCTAGCATCATTACATATCAAATTGTCTCGCGCAAAACATATTTATAATTGTTTTATTCGTTGTATGGAAATTTCTTAATTGTAAAAAACGATTTTATATTTCTTATTTTATTCTATTTAGTTAACATGATTAAAACTTTTTATTTTTTTAGGACTGTTTACGAGAAGAAATTGAAATTTTAACGCTAGTAAATAATTTAAAGTTATATTTAATTTCACAAAACTGCGATAAAACTCTCATTAAAAAGTT
>NW_026107539.1:0-538 GCF_025091365.1 Daktulosphaira vitifoliae | reverse complement strand
TTTTAATTTGCACAATGCTTCTCATTGGCTAGTTAATTAATTTAGAGAGATCTATGCGCAATCTATTGTTCTACTAATTTGGGTTAATATTTCATACATGTATTGGTGTTTTTATATCTATCATCTCTCATTATAATGCGGTTTATTAAAAAAAAATCATTATTATAAAAGTACAAATAAAATAAAATTATAAGTGCTAAATATCTATTACAAATACGAATGACATTAACATGCCTGCCGTGTCCGTTGTCGAAATTGATGAAATACCGTAGAAAGAAATAGATAAATTAATATTTTTTTTTTTATTAATTTCTTTAATATTTATTTCACATAGAAAAATTCATAACACATATTATGTTTAATTGTGTTTAATCTTATGTTACAAAACCAAGGAAAAATTTAACTCATTAAACCATTTAGCTAGGTTAAGTAATTTATGAGAAGTTTTTAAATATGTTTACTCTTGTAGAAGTAACGCATGATCAGAACACAAATACTCTCGATCAGTATAATGCACCTTCGTTTAAGTCACCTAAAT
>NW_026107538.1:0-538 GCF_025091365.1 Daktulosphaira vitifoliae | reverse complement strand
AATTCTAAGTACTTATTTTATTATAAATAAAGTTATTATTTTTTATTTAAATTACTAAATATTTCACTATTTCCCATACTCTAATTATGTAATTTCACAATTATTGTCATATACAAATTACACTCATGCAATATTTTATTTAAAATCATACCAGAGTTAAAACTACAAATTAATAATCAAATTTTAACCAATATTTCAATTAAGTCATAGTTCAATTTTCATATAACTAAAAAAATAGAATACTTATAAATATGTTTGATGCATACACATTACACTTAAGTTTCTAATAACTCTTTTTTTTTACAACTAAGCTACTTCATAAAATCAAATTTGTTTCCCTAACTATAAAAATTATTAAGTTTTACAAAACAATTAAAGTTTAGTATAAATACTACCTAAATAAATTATTAACTAATAAAAAAAAAAAACGGTAGCACAGTGCGGTCGAGGCACAGTAAACTAACTGTTTAATTGATAAATTAGAATTTTTTTTTCAATTTTTGAGAGTAATATCTTCAACTAGATACGAATTGCAGTA
>NW_026107537.1:0-538 GCF_025091365.1 Daktulosphaira vitifoliae | reverse complement strand
TTAAAAAAAATAACAGAAATACGAGAAAAAATGATGATTATCTAAAGCAAAATCCTCCTTTATGTGGACAAATTACTCTAAGCAATGAACATAATCATACAATCAATACAAGTGGTTCATTGAAATATTTACGTATTAATCCAGAAGTAAGCATACAGTACAAAATTAAAAAAATATTTAATCATAATAGTAAATTAGTAACATAGTAAATTTAGCTTGCATATTAAAATATTATACACATATGTTAAATCTAAAAGTATTCATAAAATATTTTATTACTTATTACCAATAATTTTCCATTGTTTTGATTCTTATTTTGTCAGGAATAAAATATTGTAACAACGTTATTCATTATATAAATATTATATAAATTTCCTAAAATTAATATAAAAATTGTGTTTTAAATCAATTAAACATTATATCAATTTAGTGGTTTGAATCAAAAGTAAATAATATTTTCAATTGTTGAAATTTAATAAAAATAAAAGGTATGGCTTTTTGCTAAATTTTGTAGGTTTAATGTAAAAAATAAATATAG
>NW_026107536.1:0-539 GCF_025091365.1 Daktulosphaira vitifoliae | reverse complement strand
ACATATAACGACTTAAATTGAAATTATTATCGATTAACTTGAAATTAAATTCCACCTATTGTCCGGTAATAATGTCTGATGGGCGTGACACCGCGCCTAGGTAGTGGCGACCCTTGCTACCACAGCTAGTCGTTATGCGAGTGGCAAACGACGTTATTGTCGCAGGCCGACAAAAAGACCGCTTGCGAGTACAGTTAAAATTTTTGATTAATTTTAATATTTTCAAAAANTTAAAATTTTTGATTAATTTTAATATTTTCAAAAAAAAATTTTAATATTTTTTTAATTATTTAATTTTAATATTTTTGCGCGGAGGCATCGCAATTTCAAAAAAGTGGCCCGACCGATACCCGAGTGCCGCGATACTGAATATTTTTATCGCCAATAAACAATTGTGAAATCGCGATCGGTCTACGAGTGTATTTACGGTAAGGCTGAGTAGTGATGGGTCGTTGACGAACGAACGCCGCGGGTCTTTTTGAACGGGTCATATCGGTGAACGAGTCGATCCGGATCACAAAAAAAATAGATATCGTTCG
>NW_026107535.1:0-539 GCF_025091365.1 Daktulosphaira vitifoliae | reverse complement strand
ACGATGCTCATCAGTATATTTGAAAACAGGTCTAAAAACTTGTGATAAAAAAACCAATAAAATATTGTAATCTTTTCTTGTAACGTGGTGATGGGTATTTTTTAACAGCTTCGAATTAACTTTTATCCATAAAAAGTCTACATNCTTCCAATTAACTTTTATCCATAAAAAGTCTACACGGGGTAATTATATATCCAAGGAACTTAATTTCACTTTTTAAAAAATTACTTGCTAATTAGGGGGTATTTTAAATATCAACTTCTGCATAAAATGTAATTATTTCAACAATAGAATCTAACTAATCTACATTAAATATACACTTATACATATTTTTATTAGTTTTCTTCATCAAAGTAAAGAAAACCTTTCTTGAAGTTTTGAAAACGTGTAAAAAAATCCAGCACAGTGGGGTCGCGGCATAGTAGGGACGTTGCATAGTTATGTCCAGCATAGATTTTATCAACTTTTTTATAATATCAAATAAAAGGAAATTACCTAAGGTTTCAATATAAAAAAATTTTATTTTAACAATATTTCAG
>NW_026107534.1:0-539 GCF_025091365.1 Daktulosphaira vitifoliae | reverse complement strand
GTTGAGCATTAGTAACAAAATGTATTCAAATTTCTTTTGGTTTTTTCAACTTACTAGTAATTATTTGATTTTGTGTTTGAAATGTTTTATAAAAAATTAAAAATTCTTTGTCATTAAAAAGAATCCAAAGTATCCTCTTTCATAAATTTCACATGGTTTACATGGAAATTTATCTAACAATTTTTTATCGAAATACCCAACAAAATATACATTTGAGCAGGTCTTTAAAGTTAATGTAGGAACAGAAATCAGTTGTTATTGTATAGTAGTACAGGAATTAGAGAAGGAAGTTATTTCAGATGTGTCTGAACTATAATCAGAATATATAGGATTTTCAGTTGTAGTTTCGTCAGTGGAAGATAAAGGTAAATTCAAAATATTAGTGTCATCATCTAGCTCACAATTTGAGGTTTCAGATGATCTCATTAAATTGTGTTTAGCTCGAATTCTAAATGATGCCCTGAAAGTCCTAGCCGTAGAATTCTTATTAAAACCTCCCCTTTGACGATAAACTGAAAAAGTGTTTTCTAAAACATCCT
>NW_026107533.1:0-539 GCF_025091365.1 Daktulosphaira vitifoliae | reverse complement strand
TATATTACCTTTTCAACTTTAAGACCGTTTTCCATCGCTTGCTGTAAATTCAAATAGTGCACGACATAATGCTCTTTAGTTTCTAAAGTTGAAAGTAATTTTTTCGCTTTAGAATTTGGGGGTATTCTGTTTTCGGGTAGAAAAGGCATTTCATTATGCATGTCGTGCTTTCCTTCCGGATACGTTACTGTTACTTCCAGTGCGAGCCCAATGTCCGAGTCTTCGTCCATCTCCCGCACTCTTTTCAAAACCGTTTCATGGTCCTCGTCTATCCACCTGAACCCCGCGTACGGAAGATTTTGCGACATACTCCAACCGTACAAATTGTTTACGTCTAAATAAATAATTTCGGACTTGGGCTTTTCGGCGTCATAATTAGGCGTTTTTAAATTATTCGCTTGAGCGTATTTAAGTATAGAATTTGTCATACCTCCCCTTATTCCTCTTGAAATGAAAATTTGTTTTTCGTAGTCCGATATGAGCTCTAATTTTACAGCCGTGTGTAGCAACATCGCGTCGAAAGATAAACCGGGACTCGT
>NW_026107532.1:0-539 GCF_025091365.1 Daktulosphaira vitifoliae | reverse complement strand
TAATCATTAAAATTAATTAAATTCTGAATATTTTAATTGTAGAATCTTTTTAAACACCAAAAGTTAATTAGAAATGATTACTATGATTTTTATTTAAATGATGTATTACGATAAAAATGTAAAAAAATCAAACTTTTCTGATAAATGTACTATAAATAGTAATTATGAAATTCCCTGATTGCATATTAATCTTAACAATTTCATTTTTTTCTATTTAATAATGTCAATTCCAAACTTGCAAGTTGAGCTAAAAGTTATGGCAGTAAATTAATTTTTTTTAATTAAAACTTTCACTTTAAAGGATTAAGAAAAGTAGGTTCAAAATTATTATTTTTAACATATCAAAAATCAAAATCAATAATAATTTGAAAACAATTAATTTTAAAAATTATATAATACTAGGCTCCGCCTAGCTGAGGCTCCGCCCCAGACCCGGGGCCCTTCGAGCCTTACGCGCCTTATACACAAAAATTATTGATAATCTAATTATAATAATTGTGTTTATATTATAGAATAATTAAAAAAAAATTTAGCAGGTT
>NW_026107531.1:0-539 GCF_025091365.1 Daktulosphaira vitifoliae | reverse complement strand
AACTTAAGAAATTTAATAGGCAATACCTAATTTTTCTTACACATGTCAATAGATAATTCAATTTTAAAAAGAATTATGGTGTAAATAACTTTTTATGTTTAACCAATTTAAAATAATCGTCGTTTTAAGGGTAGAAATGTGTTCTATTTTAAGGCAGATTTTGCTATGATCATTTTTTTAATTTAATTATATAAAGGTGATATCAGTTGCAAATTATCTGCTAATTTATTATGAAACAAAACGGTTGTACATTGGGGTCGCGGCACAGTATAGATGATATCTATTATATTAATATTGTTGGATACACATCGATTGAATTGCTGTCAAGAAAATATGTGTTTGATTATTCATGTTATCGTTGTGTTACATCGAGTTGTTGTCGGTTTTCTTTATATGTTACCATTGTCGCAGCCATCTTAACGCTTCTTCTGTTATAAGCTCTATGGCGTTGGCGAGCCAGTAGTTTTGTATTCGTTTTACTGTAAAAAGAAAATATCACCTTTGCGATTGTCGTACTCTGTGCGCTCAGTTTATCGCCG
>NW_026107530.1:0-539 GCF_025091365.1 Daktulosphaira vitifoliae | reverse complement strand
TTAAAGAACTTAAAATATGTATAAATGCAAGAATATAAATTATAAAAAACATAACATATATTTTTATCCGAGTTTTATCAGATACATCAGCAATGATGCCTCCAAAAGACTCAGGATAACTATTTTCATTGCATATACCTCAGATAGCACCCTATTTAGACACTAAATATCCAATATATAATCTAAATTCCTAACATACATAAAATTACTATCAAACTATAGTTAGATACCAATTACAAAAATATTTTGAGAGTTGATAAAACATAAAAATTATCTAATATTTTTAATTTTAAATAATATTAGCCACAAATCATTATTTCTTATTGTATTATTATTTGTAACTAAAATTGAATTTTAGATTTTGTCGTGCATTGTGGAAAGTGTTCTTAGTGAACTGAAAAATTATACAGAATTGACACGCAATAATTACATAGATTCGCAGCAGTTGGTTCCAAATGATTTATTAAACAAGGTATGTTAGAAATTTTTCTATTAACTAACAATATTAGCATTTTCAAAATAATTTAACAACTATAAAG
>NW_026107529.1:0-539 GCF_025091365.1 Daktulosphaira vitifoliae | reverse complement strand
GGCGGGTCGTAGATGGACGTGCGGCACTTGCTGGACTTTGTACCGTGGCGTATCGCACGCGGTGTTAGTCAGTCAAACTACTAGATACACGTAGTAGGGCGACGGCTGATAAAGGTGTCACGGGTCGCGGGGCTCCGTGTATCCAGAACGCCGCGGGACCGTGTCTACTATTTATGAAAAGGTTGTTTATCACTTCAAAAATGATAATTTCTATAAGACACGACAGAAATTTTAGATTAGTTTTTTTTCTATTAAAAAATACTGAAATTGTAATGTGTTAACTTTTGGAAAATAACCACTTGAATAATGATATTATGTTATAGCAATATGAAAAGCTGCTACTTTTTTTATATATATATATTGAATTTTGATTATCACAGGCTAATTACAGTTTCAAATACTGACAATAAAATTGTATAAGGAAACCTTAGATGGAGTTTAAGTTGGGCTTTGGGGTCAAAGATCTTTCAAAAAAAAAAATTGGACCTCATAAACATTCAGAAAATTATATATAATATATAATTATTTTTGAAATAAGG
>NW_026107528.1:0-539 GCF_025091365.1 Daktulosphaira vitifoliae | reverse complement strand
TTTCTATTGTTCTCATTGTTTGTAACAATGAGAACAATAGAAACCCGTTTCCTGACTTACTGAACACCCTGTATGAAATAATGATTTAAACAGATTTATTTTTCCGATTGCAAACATGTAGTTTTAATTTTTTAATTATAGAAATGTTTTATTTTTTTTTTTTATAGTGTTGGGATTTTTTATTTAACTAAATTTGTTTCAGTTCTAACACATTTGTATGACGTAACTACTTGGACGATAATTGGTCGTATCAAGGTTTCGTCTTTGAATTAAAATAAATCAAATTTTTGTGGATTGTAATTTTGTATTCTTTATGGTTATTAGCTCATGCAATAATAACAACAACTTAACCTGTGGTTAGTAACTAAAACAATTTAATAAAACAATAGTATTGATGACATAAAGTACTTTAAACAAGTAAAACCTATAGAAAACATAAAACCGTGTAATCCGACTTGGCGCCCCATAGTGTTAAAGAACATTTATTACTATGTTCTTACCATTTATATTATACACGTTTTATTTCCATTTACTCGATT
>NW_026107527.1:0-539 GCF_025091365.1 Daktulosphaira vitifoliae | reverse complement strand
TTAGTTGTTTCTATATTTTGTGACTTGTTTGAATAGTTGTTCTGTTGAGTTACATTTATTACACATAATACACATTTGGGCGGTAGGTCTTTAGTTTTTTGACAAATATTTGACAAATGTGATCCGTCACATTTGACACAACGAGGTTCGTGGTTACAATATTTTTTAGTGTATCCAAAATTTTGGCATCGGAGGCATTGTACTGGATTATTATTAAGTATAAATTCTTCAAATTTTATTTTTGAATGATAAAGAGTATCAATTTTGAATATGTCATAATTGTTTGTGTCAGGTTCAAGGTCGACAAAAAACATAGAAAGTGGTTTTTTGGTGAATCTCTGCAGGGTATTGATGACTTGTTTAACATTCAAATCAAGTTCAGTTAATTCATCCTGAATAATTTTGGGGTCTGTGGAATAGTGCAAATTTTTTAGTACAACGCGAAATGGTTTGTCTTGTTTGATTTGATATGTATGGAGGAAATCAACATTTTTTTGTAAAAGTTTTCGTACAATTTTTCGATATGAGTCAGGGGTTTT
>NW_026107526.1:0-539 GCF_025091365.1 Daktulosphaira vitifoliae | reverse complement strand
AGCTCTTGTAAAATTTTGCTTATATTTATTATAATGATAGATTAGATTAGTGTTATTTGGGTGTTTTTTAACTGCTTTGGACAGTTCATTTTTATGTCTTAATGATCGAAGTAAACTAGGAGTCATCCATTCTTTTAGGCATTTATATTTCGAATTTACTTTGGTAAGAGTAGTAGAGTTTATAATAATGTTTTTTATTTTGTTAGTAAAGATATCTACACAGGCGTTTATTTCAGAAATATTATACAACTCTTGCCACGATTCTTTTTCGAATAGTTTCTTTATTGTAGTATAATCTATTGATTTTACTGTATTTTCAATGTTAGCTATGTTATTTACAATTTCAATATTTAGTACTATAGAAAAATGGTCAGTTATACATGTTTGAATCACTCCAGCCTTTATTTCCTTGTTTTGTTTATTTATTTCTTTAATAAAGATATGGTCTAGACAAGAGTGTTTAAAACCTATTGGTGTTCTCGTAAAGACATTAATAAATGACCTAAAACCAAGTTCAGAAAGCAGATCCAAATATTCAT
>NW_026107525.1:0-539 GCF_025091365.1 Daktulosphaira vitifoliae | reverse complement strand
TAAATTAAGAAAGAGTTCACGTAAGCTCTTAAATAAAGCAATGAAATCAGGTTTGGAACAACACTGGGAATCCTATAAGAACGACCAAAGGAACTACAAATCTGCATTGCAAAGTCCAAAAGAGAAAGCTGGAAGAAGTTCTGTGGGGATATACAACAACTCCCTATAACAACTAGACTTCTGCGATCACTAAGGAATGGACCAAACAAAAGTGTCGAGGCAATACTACTGCCAGACGGAATGTTCACAAATAACGATAATGAAACATTATCACATTTGATGAACACACATTTTCCTGACTCTCCGATGATGCACAGGACAAACGTGTGACCTGTGCTGATTGGAGACTAACCAGGAAAGTGATAACCCCAAGTGGAATAAGATAAGCAATAAAAGCCTTTGGAAGTTTTAAAGCTGCAGGCTGTGACGAAATTTTCCCTGCACTTCTGCAAGAAGGGTTAGAGATAATCTTCCCCCATCTCTGCAAAATATTTAGGACATGCCTTGCCTATGGTTATCAACCTGAAAGCTGGCGTAAG
>NW_026107524.1:0-539 GCF_025091365.1 Daktulosphaira vitifoliae | reverse complement strand
TGAAAAGTATTTAATTGATTTAAATAAAATTCAATATAGCTTAATTATGAGGCACATATAATGTGCCTCGCAAGTTAATTGAAAAAAAACATCTTATGCCCAGTGTAATGAATGTAAACTCATTTGTTATAAATTTCTACATCCTCCAAAAACAATTAAATAAAATTGAATTTACATTAATATATTTAAGTGTTAAAAAATAATTCTGTTTAAAAATGTATATACATATATAATAAGATATGAATGTATGAAAGTGTTGAGTAACTTTTTTTGAAAACGAAGTAATTATTGACAATATTACAATAGTTGAATATGAGTTTTTTTTAAAAATTAATAGTTCCAAATAATTGAATAAATATTGACTAAAATTTTCTCTCTTCAAATTGTCAGTTAACACCTTTATCAACATAATTTTTTATTTATAGATGCATGAAGTCTTTACCTAAAATTTGGTGTATTTTTTTATAAATCTGACCCTTTACCTGCCCACAGGGGGGGGAATCATAATGAAAACTTTTTCAACTTAACTTATGAAAGTG
>NW_026107523.1:0-539 GCF_025091365.1 Daktulosphaira vitifoliae | reverse complement strand
TGAAGTATATTTTATTAGCTAAAATTTAATGAAGGTTCAAAGGAGGTAGGTTTTTTGGAACATTATCAAGAATTTAAAAGAAAAACTTGTGATATGATTTTTAAGACCCATAGAACCTTGGTTATTGACTTTCAAAAAAAGCATATCGTCAGAAAATAAAATATTTAAAGTATTATCAACAAAATTTTCGCAATAATTCGTCCTAATTTTAATATGTTATTTGAATATAAAGTGATATTAAAAAAAATCAACATTAATTGATTTGATACTAATTATACAATTTTAATACATTTCTCTTTATTATCGAAAAAAAGGGCAATCTTTCAAAATTATGGTCCTTATACAATTTATTTTTTAGCTACGTGATGTTGTTAAATTTATAGTGTATATACTTCTTATTCTTCTTATTTTTCCTCGCCTTAATCCCAATTACTTTGGGTTGGCCACTCTTATCCTAAACTTCCATTTGACGCGATCTCCCACATCATCTATGCTCACATCAGCTGTCCTCATACGCATTCAATAACATCCCTCCAACT
>NW_026107522.1:0-539 GCF_025091365.1 Daktulosphaira vitifoliae | reverse complement strand
ACCAAAACAAGGTTCCCTTCATTAATGCCCACAATAACTATTTAATTATGAAGTAAAATCATATTGCTATATAGATTTTAAAGTAACGTCAAGGCTCCTATCACAATTATCCAATTGAAATCAAAATTCTGTTACCGAGATTAGGCTTTGGATCGCTTGACTACCCTCCTCGGATTATAAAAGTAATTTTTTTCTATTAAAACTAGTTATTTCGGTCGTTTTGAATGTTAACTCAAAAGTTGTTAATAAATGTTCAATACTTAGAAGTTTCAAAGTAAATTTTGTTTCGGTGATTATGTTTTATTTATGTTTATTTGCTTATTAAATAATAATATTTTATCATGTAAATAAATGTTAATTAATATGTCAGACATCGATTTTTTTTTTTTTTAATACTTTTATTTTTACATTAAACCTAATCCAACTTTAAATATTTACACATTGGTAAAATTGTATTGTCAGTTTTCCTACTAGGTAGTTAGCTATATTCTAATTTCCTCGTTCAAATAAACATTGCATTGGCAGATAAAGTAAATATT
>NW_026107521.1:0-539 GCF_025091365.1 Daktulosphaira vitifoliae | reverse complement strand
ACCCTCACTTCGGGTTCGCGGACCGGAATTTCGCTATCGACCGGCGTACGGGGCGGTAAAATTTCGGTAGCTGGATTCCTCTCTTCGTTACGTATGTTTTCCTCTAGTATAATTAGCATGTTGGGTTTCGTCGCGTGGCATGGTAGCTGTCTGAAAGTGCATTCGCAACGTAATTCAGCGCAATTTCATTTATACTAATGATTTCCCCGAAATATTGACCGTTAATATTATATGTTAATTTACAAACCTTAATAATCAAATGTAGCTACGTTGATAGCGGAGACTAACAATATCTCCGTGTACGGTCAAATTTGCTACTGCAGTAGAAAACAATAAGATGGTACGGGGCCGCCGTATATGATATGGCAGCGAGTGAACAATAATAATAGCGGTTACCTGGGAATCGGCCCCTTTGACAAGGTCAGACGAAAATATACTATTTTTATCTACCAAAATATTGTAACTATCGGCCGGAAATTCACTTCTTGTCCATATCAATAAGGTCTTTATAACAAACTGTAACCAACACTTTTAGGCCC
>NW_026107520.1:0-540 GCF_025091365.1 Daktulosphaira vitifoliae | reverse complement strand
CAAACGTTGCTTCACCAGCTTTGATGATCAGCCTAAAAAGCATATTCTTCGGGGTCATCAAGCGTTGGAGCAACACAAGTTTATATGTNAGCGTTGGAGCAACACAAGTTTATATGTGGCAAGAATAAACCAATTTTACCCGTAATGCCGGCAGAGGGTAGTAAGGTCGCTTTTGACGCGTGGGTAAAGACGCAACGGCTACCGTTTGTCATCTACGCCGATTTTGAGGCCTTGCTGGAGCGAACAGACGATCGTATAGGTACCTATACTAGGACTGTGCACACACACCATCCCATGAGCTACGGGTTCATGGTGAAAACATCGGACGATGTGCCCTCCGAGCTCCTCGAACGCTACGGTATACCGCAATCACCGGTGATATACCGTGGGTCCGAGGATCGCGAAGAGGTCGCCAAGGCATTCGTAATGGCTGTAACGGAAGTGACGCGCAACATTTACAAATTGTTGCGCAAAACCAACGTTCCCATTCGAATGTCTGTCGATGATGTGCGCAGGCACGGGGAGAAAGTGGTATGCGAC
>NW_026107519.1:0-540 GCF_025091365.1 Daktulosphaira vitifoliae | reverse complement strand
AAAAAGTAGGTCAAGTTAGAGCAGAGAAAATAAATGATATTCACAAAAAAACATCTTCTCGGCTTTGCATCGAAGCTAAAAATTTATACTAACTTAAAAAGAATTAAGAAAAAATGCAAAAAATTCATTGCCATACGCGGGTGGGAACCTCGTACCCCAAGCGTGTAAAACACAAATTAAACTACTCGGCAATCGTAATTTGCTACTAATAATTGAAAAAAATTGGGTATTTAAGCTAGTTCAAATTTCAAAGANAAAAAATTGGGTATTTAAGCTAGTTCAAATTTCAAAGATATTTTTCTCGACTTAAAAGAAGCAAACAAATTTAAATAAGTTTAACTTTCTATGCTATATTAATTTTAATTTATATAATATTTATGAAAATCTGTACTCCCCTAGTAAATTACAAAGTAAAATGATTTAATTTTGTAGTTGAAACCTATCATATCAAACTTGATCCGTCAATAAATACTTTGAAAACATTAGAAATTAATGATTTTAATTGTTTGTATGGAGGAAATGGAATAACTAACTGTTTAA
>NW_026107518.1:0-540 GCF_025091365.1 Daktulosphaira vitifoliae | reverse complement strand
TAGCGTTTTCTTCTGTCCTTTTCTGAATACGTATTTCAATGTTTAATACCGTAAAATAATACATGAAAATTCAAATTTTCACAAACTTCACAAAAATTTTCGAGCGGAATCGTGTGGTTCAAAAGTTATAGTGCTTTAAAGTTGCAATTGTAGTTAAATAATATAGGTTATAAATATCGATAATTTTTCTTTAANATAGGTTATAAATATCGATAATTTTTCTTTAAAGTCATTTCGTTTTTCTAGTTTTAAATTTTATACCAACTTGAGAAGCATTTTTATAAACATAATATTAATGAAACATTGATACAGCGTTAAAAAGATGGTAAGTTTCAAGAAAAAGGTTGTCAACGGGTGGTGGCCGTTTCATAAAACTAGAAAGCGTCGCAATCTGTTGTCTTTATAACAAATATATAATGTGTATGTTAAGCATCGTTATGTACAACTAGTTTAGGGAGAAATAAGGATAGACTGTATTATTGCTGTGCAAAGTCGCGCTCAAACCAACAAAGATGCAAATATTTTAAATGGTATTAAGTT
>NW_026107517.1:0-540 GCF_025091365.1 Daktulosphaira vitifoliae | reverse complement strand
TAGTACAAATATGTTATTATGTCGATTTGTCTTGCAGTTCATTATTTTTATACATATTTGTTTTTTTCCCAAGTGTCAATGCACCGTTGAAATATTGTTTTGATGTTTCGCAACAATGCTCATACTGTTCGTCTCCAACCGCGCGTTATTACTAACCAGTTGTCTAGTGTTTGTCTTGCATCAGCGAATTTTAACCTACGGGGGGCTAAAGGGTATAAACTCGTCTAAGCGTCTGGTCCACAGTGGCTATGTCCGTGGATTTCTCACGAAAATCATCGGAGTCTGTCCGGCTACAGAGACCTACATTATATGATACGACAATTAGTCCATCTGGAGTCCGTTACAGACTCATGCAGAAACACAGGAAGCAGGTGGCTGCATTTTAAAAAGATGAAATTATGGAATAACGTTTTTTTTATTTTTATCACACGCAGAAAACACTGTTGTTAGTTTTATCTTTGATACGTTAAGCTTTTGACTTTGAAGCTGCAAGTGTAACTTTTTTTAATACAACAAAAAAGGGTGACCAAAGCATATGTT
>NW_026107516.1:0-540 GCF_025091365.1 Daktulosphaira vitifoliae | reverse complement strand
ATTTTAAATACCGTAACTGCTAATGAACTAATGAACCGTCGTAGAGCTTGCTTTTATTGAACTAATGAACGATTATTGAACCGTTATCGAGCGTTTTATAGCTGAATAGAGGAACGGTCTTTGAACTCTTACTGAATTTTTGTAGAACTCAGTTCACCCCATGTTAAAATCCGTATTTAAATCTCATTTTGAACCGTGCTGTGAACGGGTTTTGAACTGAATTCAGCACCGTTGTTACTATATTAAATGAACCCGGTATGACCTCGAATTGCTACTCGAGTATCAACAGGGAAAAAAATATATAATACTAATAACAAATGTAGAAATAGTTAAATATTTCAACACTTGTGCTATCTGATCCATATACAATTAACAAAATAAATAAAAAAATTCTAATATTCATCAATATAACATTATTATTTGATTTGTCTATTTATAAAAGGATTTTATTCAAAATTTTTTAAAAATGACTCTTTTTAGCTTCTATGCAAAACTGAGAAGGTATTTATATTACTATTATGTGTTTTTTTTTTTTTTTTT
>NW_026107515.1:0-540 GCF_025091365.1 Daktulosphaira vitifoliae | reverse complement strand
TTTTGTATTTAATGTTGGTAAATAAAAAAAAACTTGAATCTTACAGGTGGAGATTTTAGTTCTTGTCTATTAAAAGTTGAGTTAGACTATATACCAGTTTCATATTGTAATAATACCTATTCTTTAAATGTGATAGAAAACTTAATATTTGGAGTATTTGATGAAATTCAATTATGTGCTGGTAGTTACCAAGGAGGAAAAGATACATGTCAGGTAATATGTATAATAAGTAATATAGGATGTTTTAAAAGCTTCATATAATTAAATTTAATAAATCTAGCTTTATTGATTATAGTGCAATAACCATTTGACCAGCATAATTATACACATATTCTTAGAAATATAAGTTTGTCAAGTTTATTTGTATTAACAATTAATATATCTACGAATCCATTATAAGGATACAAACACACAAATCACAAAATGTAACAAAAGGACTATCATACAACACAAAACTCATTATATGAGCTTTGCTATATTACTTTTACTATGTTTTTGTAAATACTAGTCAACTACAAGTATTCAGCTAAATTATTATAG
>NW_026107514.1:0-540 GCF_025091365.1 Daktulosphaira vitifoliae | reverse complement strand
AAAAAGGCAAACCAGTTAAGGTCAACGTCGGAATCGATAATTATAGACAAATTGTCGCATCATACACAGTAGTTATAAGTAATGAACAATTGTTGACTTACCGCCATGTTCCTTGTGTGTGTGGTCATTGATATTGCGTTCAACACTTACCAGTTAAGGTCAACGGCGGAACCGAAACAGAGCGCAATATTAGTTATCCATATTCGGCGGCGGCGGCCTTATCTCGGTGTCAAGGGCGGAGAGACAACCGATTGTCATATTAATAGCTGGACGGCTAATATCGCGAGAGACACGGATGAGCGCCAGCCTAGAGCGACGGGCGGTGCCGTGTCAATGTAAAATCTATATTTAAAGTTTTATAAACAAATATTGTTCATACTCTTTGTAATTATCATATTAAGCGATTAGAAAGTTTATTATAAAAATAACTGACATATATTAAAAGAATGAATTAAAATAATATTTTTGATTCAGACATAGTGTTTTTAATAATCAATTTATTTGATGGCGTTTAATAAAATGAATAATAGATTTGATTAT
>NW_026107513.1:0-540 GCF_025091365.1 Daktulosphaira vitifoliae | reverse complement strand
TACTTTCTGCCGATTTCATTTAAATATGTTTATAATACAAATTTATTGATATATTTAATCAAGTTTATTGTTTATATATATTACTTTTGTTTGAAGTTTTTTTTTATAATCAGCTTACTGTTTAATAGTACTATTTTCACTTTGAACTTTTTTTTTATGTCCATGCAGTGTTTATATTAGGATACGATTTTGCATTTGTGCATAGCACTTTATATAAGGAATGTTATATTTAAATAATTTATACATAAATTTCAGGACGGTTATAAGTATATAAGTTTGTACGTTTCTTATCAGAACAATGCAGTATTATTAATCGTGTTTATCTCATATATGATGTATAAGTCTATGATTTTATCGTAAAAATTGGAAATCATCTATGACAACTATGCTGTCCAACGTCAATCATAGTAACCAATAATCTTATAAAATTGAATTTTTTACATATTCCCAGGAAAAATAACCTGCCGAATGTTTTTGTAATTATTCTATAATATTATTTAATTGTTACATACAATTATTTACATTTATATTTTATAATTT
>NW_026107512.1:0-540 GCF_025091365.1 Daktulosphaira vitifoliae | reverse complement strand
TTTATCTAAAAAGTTAGTTATTTTAAATAGCGGATAAAAATTACAAATTTCCATTTTCTAGAATTGTAATATTATGAGATATTATCACTTAAATATTTTTTTAAGTTAATGTCATCAATTTATTATGATTCAGGTTCTTTTAATGTATTGATCTATAATATTGGCCCAGTAGAATCCGAATAACAGTAACGACATACATAAATACAACATAGTAAAATTAATTTGACCATGATGTGCTATGTGGTATTAATTTAATACCTTCTACAGCATCAAATAGAAGAAAAATCTTCTTAATATTTAATGTAAAATGTAAAGTAAATATTATTGTAAGATAACGCATACAAAATTTTGCTAGTATTATTCATACAATTTTTTAAAAATATATCATTTCCAATATCTTTCAAGCATTTCAGACATTATATTTTCTGTCAATTATTAATTCATTATTATGTAAACATTACTATTCATACATATTCATATCATTATAGTTATTTTAAATTTGATTTTACAAAAGTGTTTCATATTTAATGTTATAAATAT
>NW_026107511.1:0-540 GCF_025091365.1 Daktulosphaira vitifoliae | reverse complement strand
TATAAATTACCGGGCCAGCTCAAACAAAAGTTTGGGAAACGCTGGTATAGGTTATGGTGTACTGTTACGTTGTTTTCTTTTTTACAATAAATAAACGACTCAACGCCACTTATTAGTGTAACCTCTGATATCGCCTACATTATTTTCGATCACGCATCAACCAACCCATATAACTATAATATATCTTAAGTTGATTCTTATTAACACCTTTTGGTTACGCTTTTCATACAATGCCAATAATATTTTGTAAATGTAAATTTATCAATTGATATTGTTCACAAGAAACCGATTGTAGGTTGACAGAGTTTTTAATATAGAACAAATGATATCACATAAAACATAATTATAGAGGTGGTCAACATCGATTTGATAAATTTAATAGATTTTAACCCGACAAATAATTTGTGTTTCTGTTATGACAAATGGAGACTAACAAAAGCCAATAAAAACAAAATTGATACTTTAAGAGAAATTGATTCGGGTTGTGATTCGAGGGTCATAAAATAACATAAATATTGACTTTAATTGATTTTTAAAATT
>NW_026107510.1:0-540 GCF_025091365.1 Daktulosphaira vitifoliae | reverse complement strand
TTCAATTGTTGAAATTTAATAAAAATAAAAGGTATGGCTTTTTGCTAAATTTTGTAGGTTTAATGTAAAAAATAAATATAGTCCAAAATGAATGCAGAAGGTAATGATATAATATGGGTCATATTATCTTAACTAGAACATAACTAATCCAATACTTTATTTTGATATTTTTATTTCCAAAAAATACTGTTAAATGAATAAAAGGTTTTAATTTTTAAAAATGTAACATTATAATGGACTTGTTGTTTTATATCATTGAGAAAATTGTACAATGATTTTAATAGGCCTTAGGTTATTCTTGTTTCATGCCACAAAAACAAATTATTAACACTTATCTATACATACCCAAACATTTTTTGATAAATTACAACTTGATTATACCTAACAGAAAATATAATTTTTCAGTATTTTATACTGATATAAATATCAGTAAAGAAAGTTAAAATTAGTGATAACTTTTTTTATAATTATAAATAAATAACCTTATTTTTTTTAATCTTTAACTAGAAATAAATGTATTTCTCATGAATTTTTCCATTA
>NW_026107509.1:0-541 GCF_025091365.1 Daktulosphaira vitifoliae | reverse complement strand
AAATAATAGTACCCCAGAGATCAAAATTGATTGTATAGAAGATTTGTTGGCAGTTAAGCAAGAGAATGGTGAAGATATGATAACTGAGGAAAATATGAATTTACACGATGATGTAAATGACCTANGGTGAAGATATGATTACTGAGGAAAATATGAATTTACACGATGATGTAAATGACCTATGCATTTCCTATATTTTTTCTGAAGAGGATCACCCAAATAATGATTCGCCAGAACTGGAAGTAACACCTATTGAAGAAGAAGTGTCCATGGAAAGGCGTAAACACGAAGAAGGTGTTATACGCTATTTTGGAATGAATAATGGAGCCGGTAGAATAATTTCAAAAAATGGAAAATGTTATAAATTTTATAAGGTAGGCATATTATTTATTTGTCATATACATGGCAGAACCTGCGTTTTAAAAAAACTAGTCGTTTTTAATACATAAATTAATTAAATTAAGTATTCGTATACCAAAATAAATAATCTTAAATTTTTTTTGTAGTAATTAGGCATTAAACATAAAAAATTTACTTTAAA
>NW_026107508.1:0-541 GCF_025091365.1 Daktulosphaira vitifoliae | reverse complement strand
TTATGATGAAGAAGAAGACTAACTATCAAGATTCTAATAATGGTCAATAATACTATCTAAATTTACATACGACGATGGATTTGAATAATCAACTTTTTTTTTTTATATAATACAAAAAAGAAAAATTGTTTTAATTAAGTTAGTTATTATTTTATTCTATATAACTTTTAATTAAAAAATTCTTAACATACAAAATAATGTATTTTAATTGATCCAATGATGAAACTGCAAATAATGTTTAAACAGGACTTGAAAAAACAATTTTTTAGTTTCAAATATTTTTTAATTGATTTATTTTGTTTTATTTCAATAAAAATTGTCAGTTTTTGAAATATATAAAAAAAATGTATAATATTTTATTTTAATTAATTTAATTTATGTTGATTAAAAATATATAATAAAGAACTTTAATACTATTGATACATTGCTTTTAACATATATATATATATTAGGGTGGCCCATATTTTATAGTCAAAATTTCAAAACTAGTTTACATATCTGGGCACCCGCTATTTTTTTTACTAGTAATAAAACAAGTATT
>NW_026107507.1:0-541 GCF_025091365.1 Daktulosphaira vitifoliae | reverse complement strand
TGATTTTTTTGAGCATCATATCTTTATGCAAAAGGGAAAAACTGATGTATCTTCTTTCTTTACAAAAAAATATTGTACTTTTATATTACACATAATCAATACTATATGGATAACATAAAATACTACAATAGAATCGATTATATGAATAAAACATACACATTTATTTCTATAGATGTATGTATATATTATTTTGTGAATATTATCGTTATAACATATAATCATTATGTGATGAAACAATTATTATCTCAGTTCACATATAATAGTAAATATTATTAACAATCAACACTCAGTCAATTTATGATTGTGATAAATTATTAAGTTATCTGTAAAAAACATATTAAATTTCAATTAGGAGCTATTAAAGTAATATTTTATCTAGCTATAGTGCACAATTCATTGATAATAAATTTAACCAGAATTAGATTCAGATAATTTTTCTTAATATAAAAAAGAAAATATTGAGTATTATTCAAACTATCTATTCATTTTGTTGATGTTCAGTGAGTATCAAAAATTTTCTTTGAAAATATTGCTGCTTTTT
>NW_026107506.1:0-541 GCF_025091365.1 Daktulosphaira vitifoliae | reverse complement strand
GGAGCTAAACAAGCTGATAGTTGGCACAAACATGAACAATTTATGATGGTTGAAAAACAAAAAACTAAAAGTATGTTTATTATTTGCTTATAAATTATATTTTTATTGAAAATAATTTTTCCAAACTTTCCATCAACTGCATTTGAAATATTGCTAGTAATCTTAAAGGGAATGTTTAGCTTTCATTTTAAATGTATTTGTCCTTGAAGGTTTTCAATAATGCTAATTTTAAGTTTTAAACCTTTGAGGTAGTAATAAAAATTGCAAATTCTAATATTTGTCAAACATTTTTGTTTACAAAATATTGGTATATGGTTATTTAATGTTATTTTAAATTGACTATTCTTATTTGTTAAGATTCAATGTTTGTTAATTTTTTTTATGTATTATAATAATTTTATCGTACATGCCAAACAATCTCAAATACTTAATTATAGTAATACTGTTATTTTATCTATCATGAATCTCGTAGGTTTGCATAACTTATTTATAGTCTATTTTTTAGTTTAGTTATCATATAATTCATTTAATTTATTTTAAG
>NW_026107505.1:0-541 GCF_025091365.1 Daktulosphaira vitifoliae | reverse complement strand
CTTAAGGACACCTTGCTCAATTTGAACTATTATATCCGCCTACGGATTCTTTCGGAAACGTATAGACATGCACTACACCGTCACGATATTAAATCCTTAAACAGCTGCACTTTAGTATAAAATGATTCAGCCGTTTCAACTTGGGTAATGCGAATTTATTTTGTTGTCTTACTCTATGATTTCGACGATATTCAATTATACATTCCATTGATTGAGCTTACCGAGCACGAAAACTGATAAAACGTGCTGGTTGATGAATTAATTATTTTTATTTGTAGTAAATTACGCAAACCCGTCCGACAAACTCGGAGAAATAATGAGAATCATGTTTGTGTCGATTGAATAATTGACATTTGCGCTTTGAAAATACCTATTAATTTTAAATTACACGGATAACAAATTTTTCCAACATTTTTGCGAGCATGTAATTTTGGGTTTACTTTAAAGCGCTTTTATCAAACAAGAGTAACGGACGTTTAATCGGACCGAAACGAGCGTTAAAGAAATATACATAATATTATGCACACATAGTCACAAGTAG
>NW_026107504.1:0-541 GCF_025091365.1 Daktulosphaira vitifoliae | reverse complement strand
TCTAATCTTCTTCACAAATAATTTTCCCACAATAAAATCACCACTCTCTTATTTAAAAAAAATGTTTGGAATAGTACAGGGTTTAATTATTTTTTAATGTTTTATTATATAATTGGATTTTAATAATAATTTCAATTTAAATATATAATTTTACGTTATGTACGAGCGTATAAATATACAAGTCATCTCAGACTTCACTCATAACGCTTATAAATTTTGTTACAATTATTATTTCGATTAATTTTTATTTTAATAATTATTGCCTTTTTAGATTACGTTTACTAAAAAATCCTAAACTTATAAAAAACGTATTGCTTTTGTATCTTATTGTGTTTTATATTGCTAATTAAAACATTTTTAATGAAAAAATTAAAAGTTTACTCATTTACCAATTAGCGGGAATGGGGAAATTGCAGCCGTTTTAGCAATAACTTAAATTCCTGGGAAACCGTTTGTTAAAAAATCTTACAATTATTTTTTTATAATTGATAGTTATAAAACATTAATTATAAGATGACATTATAATTACTTATAAGGTGTA
>NW_026107503.1:0-541 GCF_025091365.1 Daktulosphaira vitifoliae | reverse complement strand
TTATGATAAATTACATTATATTATACTAATATAAAATTAAATAATTTTCTTTTTAATGAAATTTTATAATATTAAAACTGTTATCAATTGAATTTAAAAATTATTCCTTAGTTACTAAAATAACGAAAATCATGTTTGGAAATACACTTTAATTAGACTTAAAAATATGACTTTAATAAATAAAAAACTAATAATTTCAAAAAGGTCTGGTTTTAATTTTGAAAATTAATTATTTTTAAAATGAGAGAAAATAGACTTCGATGGTTACGAGGAGAGATGAATCGGAAGCTGTAAGAATAGTTATAGAAATGAATGTTGAAGGAAGGAGAGGTAGAAGAAGACCAAAAAAGAGATGAAGGAATGTATTAAATGCGATATGAGGATAGCTTATGTGAGCGTAGATGATGTGGGAGATCGTGTTAAGTGGAAGTTTAGGATAAAGGTGGACGACCCCATGTAGTTGAAATCATTAACCATTAAACAATTATATATCATTTCAATATAATGTTCTATAACGTCAATTAAGTCAAAATGTAAGTCG
>NW_026107502.1:0-541 GCF_025091365.1 Daktulosphaira vitifoliae | reverse complement strand
TCCAATGTTAATAAATAAGTATGAATGATAAGTAAATTAAGTTGAAATCCTTATAAAATATAAGAGATAACTTAAAAAATACTTTATGATTAATAAATTAACTAAGTATTGGAACTAAAAAAATCAAAACTAAAATTCTCCATACTATATTTATTTTTCGACTCATTAAGTGGTTAATGATAAAAAAATCACTTTGTATATATGTTCTAACAAATACACGATTTATAAATATAAAAAATTTATTTGCTTAAATATTCAAAACTTATAATAAAAGTAACATACGATATTAATATATATTGTATTTTTCGGATTACTGGTATCCTCCTCATCCTATGAAAATAAAATATCGATAATTTTTTATTTATTTACTAAGAATTCATATCAGAACATTTTATTTATTATTATTAATATAATTACGATAACAATTAACATTATTATAATTCTTGTTATAGATAGCTGCGAGCTCGAGACTTTTTCATTTTAAAAAGGTTATAAATAAGAACCATTATTACTACCCACTCCTGTCAAAACAAAAATGTAT
>NW_026107501.1:0-542 GCF_025091365.1 Daktulosphaira vitifoliae | reverse complement strand
ATTTTCTAGTTAATGATATTAATTACAAACTTGCAAATTGAGCTAAACACAATCAACTTTTTTTTATTATAAACTATTTGCCATTTTGCACTGATTATTTTTAACACGCTTATATTTGTTTCACCTGTATATTTGTTTGTTTGTAACATCACGCGACACGTGTTATTATTCTCACGTGTCTCGTCATCTATGGCCTTAAGACTAGACTGTCGTAACGTATTCACCCCACCCCGCTCACACAAACGCTGGANGTAACGTATTCACCCCACCCCGCTCACACAAACGCTGGAAACACTATTTCTGTATAATTTTATTTTTGGTTTTCGTATCATTACATGCGTGCGTATCATCAATATTATATATTTATATAAACAAATTTTTATTGTTTATTATTAGATATAAACATTTAAAGATTCAAATATTTTTGATTTTAGTTTTAGTTTTAGTTATTATCGAGGTGGGCATAATGCCCATGCACTCAGACCTGTTGGTCAATTGTGCGCACCTCTACCAAATTGTCTTGATTCGGTTTATCCATCTAA
>NW_026107500.1:0-542 GCF_025091365.1 Daktulosphaira vitifoliae | reverse complement strand
AAGAACGAATTACTTTAAAAAACCCAACCCTTCGCCTAGTATTGTGATTCTTAAAATAATCGAATACTACGATAATGTTATTATAATCATTGCTTACGCAAAGTAATCTTTTTGTTGATAGATACGAATTAAAAGTTGTAGCATAACCTCATAAACTGTATTGAATTAAACNAGCATAACCTCATAAATTGTATTGAATTAAATACTAATTCGCCGCTGTATTACAATCACGCGTGATTAAAAATTCTTGTTCATTATTCAATAAGACTTAACATAACCTTAGAAAACTGAATTGAGTATTAAATTAACTCGACATCTGTATACAAACTTGCGTTGTTTAACGTTTTTGTATATTAAATGTTTAATAATGTTATAAATATAGTGATTCAATGTAACATAATAATTATTTTATTTTTATATCGTTACAATTTATAAATTATATTTGAAAGTTTATTGAGATAATTTAAGGAAAAAAATATCAAATAATAGGTAAGTTCAATTACGAAACAATGTTTATATTGATCTGCTTTGATCATTTTCTT
>NW_026107499.1:0-542 GCF_025091365.1 Daktulosphaira vitifoliae | reverse complement strand
GTATTAATATCGTTCAAAATGTTAAAAAGTCAGTCAGACCATAAAATAGATTTTGTTATCTCCTTAAAACATAAAAACGACAGATATTTAAAATTTAAAGGATTGTATAATATTACTACTGTATACTATATGCTGCTGTACTGAAAAAATTCTATGCTGACATCAACAAACTCATTATCAATGTACGTCCAATAAATTCTTTGTTACATTAATCTTAGTCTTNTATCAATGTACGTCCAATAAATTCTTTGTTACATTAATCTTAGTCTTTTGTTTATTTAATCATTATTTTAATTTTAAAAAGAATAAAGAATTTATTAAAAGATCAATTTTTTTTTAAATCAATTAAAATAAACTGTTCATTAACAAAAAAAAATAAGGCGATTTTAATAAAATTGAAGTATTTAAATAAAATAATTGATTATTGTTAAATATTGTTATATTGAACCAAGAAATGATTCTATGGCTTATTAATGTTTTCGCATTTTTACAGCTTTTCAATTTTTTTTGCATTTCTAAGATTTCCTATTTATTATATATTG
>NW_026107498.1:0-542 GCF_025091365.1 Daktulosphaira vitifoliae | reverse complement strand
TTTAATTAAAATAATCATTTGTATAAGTAAAAATAATTTAGTCAATTAGTATCGACCAGGACCATCATGTTGCACAGTAGTTATCTAGAGTTCTAAGATATTTTTCAATTTATGTAAACATTTTTATTAAGGTTGGAGGGCCAAGGCTTTTTTTTTATTAAACAAGAGTATTTGTAATTCTAAAGATAGGCTATACATGCCTATGTAATAAATAANTAATTCTAAAGATAGGCTATACATGCCTATGTAATAAATAAAAGAATTCCAATCTACCCAAGTCCTAATTAAAAATATAATTATATAATTAAATAATAGTACAAGTTGTCTAAAGATAACAGAATAATTTTGTATTACTTAAAGTGATTGTTTGTTTTTTATTTAGCAGTAAAAATTAATTGAAGAACACCTTAATAAAATAATGAGAATTTTAATCAAATTTTCACTCTTATTTGAGCAAGAATTTACAACGTACAATTAATGCAAAATCAATAAAAGTTAATTGACAAAAAAATGTCAGTTTATTTTAAAACAAAAAAATAAAT
>NW_026107497.1:0-542 GCF_025091365.1 Daktulosphaira vitifoliae | reverse complement strand
AAATAAATTCTTATCTATCAATTAAACAGTTACTTATCCCATGTTCTCCATACAGACAATTAAAATCATTAAATTAATCATATAAAAGGTGTACATAGATATAAATTTAGAAGATGGTTTTTATAGTAATATTCATTTGATTTTCATAAATAAATACCTTCAAAAAAAAAAAATGTATGACTTAAAATATCCATCAAATTTGAAATGGTTCATATTTACCCCCACGCGACTTGTAACGTTATCATTTTTTTTTGGACTTGCATTTTTTTCAAAATACAATTTTTTATACAATATAATACATCCGTTTTTAAATATGTANTTTTATACAATATAATACATCCGTTTTTAAATATGTATGTTAGACCCCCACGCGACTGTTTAAGGGTTAATATTTAATTGTTAAAAGATCTTTTATAAAAGATGTGAATTTTTTCTTTTTTTCAAAATATCGTTTTTTTTCTTTTTTTTGATAGAGCGATTGTGTAATAAAACAATTTTTATTATATTAGTTATATGAATTATATAAATGATTAATTTAATGA
>NW_026107496.1:0-542 GCF_025091365.1 Daktulosphaira vitifoliae | reverse complement strand
GGTCCCTTAGAATACTGTCGACGGGCATTTAGGTTAAACCCCTAAATAGCGACGTAACAATTGGTGGAGGCGCCGGGTATACGTCTGGCTGGCCTTCCTGTCCTTCCGTCCACTTTGTCTGTTTGGTCGCTTTGCTGTGATACAGATGCGTGTTTTTCGGGTTGAATTGAGCTGAGACTGGGGTAGAGAGAGGGAGCTGTGGTGGTTATTTGAGTAATTGTTTTCTGGAGGTTCTCCACCCTAAGCTGATTTACACTTGTGGCTTCTATAAAGGATCTAATTGCTTCAGTAGTGGAGGTCATTTCATCCCTTAATCCTTTAATGTGATCCACCAGCATTGTCATCTTCTCACTAATCTCCTTCAGATATGTTAGGTGAGGATCCTCTGCAAAGTTCACTGTTATCATATTTTCTTCAGAGTCATCTTCGAGAGGTGGAGCTGAGGGTCCGGGAACTGAGTGCCTTTCCTCGCTTGTTCCTTCCCTCTTTTTCTTCGGGACTGGCTTCTCCGCCCCTTTTCTCTTCTCTTTCTTTTGTCTGCG
>NW_026107495.1:0-542 GCF_025091365.1 Daktulosphaira vitifoliae | reverse complement strand
TTTGTTTGTTTTTAACAAAAACTTATTAATTTCTTTTAATATCGAAAAATAAATATATGTCTAATCAATTTCTCAAAATAAAAGGTATGCTAATTATATAAATCACAAGTTATAGAATACAATAATACAAAATTTGAATTTCAAATATATTTCGTTGTAAGTCGGGTAAATTTCTTATTTTATCAGGTGACTATTGACTTTCTCGGGATTTGTTTTTGGGATGAAATTTAAATAAGACATTTTTTTACTACCCCTTCGAAAATACATCTTTACGATATATTTATTTTCATCGAGTGAGTTTCTATACCCTGCGAGAATGATCAAGCAGGTTGGGTTACCCATATCTGTAAGAAAAAAAGCGTTTTTAATACTTTAATTCGACCAAAGCATTATTAAAGCATGTAAAATCCCATAAAGTTTACTTTAAGTCATATTTTATAATATGCGTTTATATTTAACGTGTTTAATACTTTAAGTAAAAGTTTTGTGTAAGACTTGTTTGTGTTGCAACTCACGAAAAATTATTTTAGATTATTCATACA
>NW_026107494.1:0-542 GCF_025091365.1 Daktulosphaira vitifoliae | reverse complement strand
CAACTGAACTACCAGTTCTTTCTGACTACTATCTTTTGTTTCAATTTTTATGTATTTTTGTTCGCAGTTAAGAAAGATATTTTGCATGGAATCAATGGCAACTTTCGATCAGGTGAACTTACGGCAATCATGGGACCATCGGGTGGTGGTAAAAGTACACTTCTCAATGTTCTTGCTGGATATTCGTAAGTAAATGTTTTCAACAAAATTTTTACTGTATTTTAATTTTTAATAACAAGTGGTAAATAATGAAATATTATTAATGTTCAATTTCTATGAGTGGGTTATTTGACAGACATCGTAATTATTAAATTTTCAGAAAATAAGTGAAAACTTCACGGTTGACCTAAAGTGAAACAAAGCTATAAAATATCACATATTTCTGTAACTGTTAAAATGATTTTATAGAAAAATAACGACTACAGTACAATATTTATAAAAGTTATTTTTCATAACTAGTTATAGTTAAAAATGAGCATGAAAGCTCGAATATTAACTTTTAAAATTATATTAATATTTATATTATTTTTTATAAAACAATT
>NW_026107493.1:0-542 GCF_025091365.1 Daktulosphaira vitifoliae | reverse complement strand
GTTAGTAGGGTAAGCCAGGCCGACACTGTTTTGAATCTATTTCAAAATTCATCTATAAGCGACTTAAGTCATTTTCATTGATAATGGTTTAGTAAGAACATAACGTTTATGTAAACATTTTCTTAATTAGATAATTATCTATTAAATAAGCTAGTAAATTAGGGATTTTGTCCTTGGTGAAATTAAAGTTAACACCCCTATGAGGTATAGAGGATGAACATTATTAAACCTTTAGGATTGAAAAATTGAGAGTAACATCGAACTAAAAAAAAGTAATAAAAAAATGATAATATTATTTTTATTTTTCGATTAACTAAGTGGTTCATTATAAGTGAATCGCCCAATATATACATACATTTTAATTTTCTTAATTTTTATCCCTTAAACCTTATAATGGTGTGAACTTTATTTTTCCAAATAGCAACAAACATAATTAGCTAGATTATTTGATAGGTAAGATTTACTTAAGAAATGGTTGGAGTATAATAACTTTTGGACCAATATTTCAGACGTTTTTAACATATTTAAACCTAGGTGGTAGG
>NW_026107492.1:0-542 GCF_025091365.1 Daktulosphaira vitifoliae | reverse complement strand
TTCTGTTCCGTTTTCGACGTACACCTCGACTGGTGGGTTATTTTTGGTGCTGTTTTTTGTGATCCTCTGTGTTCTATTGATTGGATTACGAAATAACTCGATGACAATAGTGATTTAACTTGGAGTATATTAATTAATATTTAACTATTAATCATTATATATATATAATCGCGTACACTTGTGCGGTTGTACCATTTGTGGATTACGCAATAATACTTATGAGATATTGTCATAATATTTGCTTCAAAATATTTTAAAAAGTATTTTGTAAGAATATTTTGACAATATTAATATATCGAAATTGATATGTGGGTATCCATGACATTTGTAATAAAAGTTCAATATTAACGCAAATGTAGTTATTAAAGATATAATTAAACAATGTAAAATATACAAAATAAAGATACACTTATAACAGAATAAATAAATAATACACAAAATGAAAACTTAATGTCATAAACGTACTATGCGAAAAAAAGATTACCTTCGGTACTCCCGAGGTCTTCTCCTCATTTAATTCATTCAATTTCGTCTTATACAGG
>NW_026107491.1:0-542 GCF_025091365.1 Daktulosphaira vitifoliae | reverse complement strand
TTTGATGTCTTAATAAATAACTTTGTAATTTAAACGTCAGGCAAAAACCAATGAATACTTACGACTGTTAGAATTAACTGTTTAAAATTAAATATAATTTATTAATAACTATTAAAATATTTTTTATGATTATGTCTACATAATATTTTATATGTTAATGTTTTTGTTGTTAATTTTTAATAACCACAATTTTGATTAACAGACATAAAATTTTATTTTAGAATTGAACTTTTTTTTTTTTTAGTAAGGGAATTAGTGAAAAATGTAAAAACTATATTTGTTTGCTTTCAATCAAGCGTTAATTAAAAGTACACATCTCAGTAGATTATTTTCCCTCAGACTGAAAATATTTTAATATTACAGTATATAATAATAGCTGTTATTTTTATTTTTTGGCTTCTATCCTCCTACTGACTAGTGTAGTAAATAGCTGAGGAAGTATTGAACTACGTCGATTTTAATATAATATAAGCTTTACAATAGTAGTAAGCAATTTTTGAACTCTTAAGCAACATAATAATTCCATATAAAAGGGAAATGCA
>NW_026107490.1:0-542 GCF_025091365.1 Daktulosphaira vitifoliae | reverse complement strand
ACAAAAACCCGAACGGGCGAAAAACCGCATCTGCAAACAAAAGGGAAGCCAAATAAGACAAAAAAATAATCCGACAAAAAAGCACACCTATCACCATAGAGAGAACGCATGAAGCGCTTTTTACTACTTACTTTCGTGCGTGTTGTTGATCCTTCTTCGTCCTAAATGGTTCTTGTTTTCACTTTGATTAGATATTTTGAAACATCAGCTTACTATTTAGATTATTATTATTTATTAGCTTATAACTAACATGTATTATATTTGTATATATTATTGCTAGTGAAATAAAATAAAATTTAATTTTTATTATACTACCTTAAATAAATTATACGACCTTATCTACGTAATTAATGTAATAAATTATCTTTGTCTCATTTCTTATTTTGTTGCTAAACCTTTTTCATTTACGTACTTCTTTTTAAATATTATGTATTTTTAATAAGGTCTGTCGTTGGAAATTAATCCTTATTTTATCAGATCAAACACACACACACACATATATATATATATAATTGATAAACAATAAAACTAAAATCAAAATG
>NW_026107489.1:0-542 GCF_025091365.1 Daktulosphaira vitifoliae | reverse complement strand
TTTTTCAGTCTCTCAAAAAACTGTGTCTCTTCCTTTTTAGTGGTCTCGTTAAAAATAGTTCAAGGGTGTCGTGTGCGTAGTAGTCGCGATTAGATATAACATATGTGAAAAAAGGAAGAAAACAAGAAAAAGTTTCTTTATTTACCCGTACATTGAAAATGCGGATGAGTACAAAAAGAATATCAAAGAGGTGATTTTATTTTACGTGTTTTGAGCGAATACTTTTAGTGACAATATTCAAGTGAAAATAATAGAAGAATAAATAGAACTCATTTTTTTAAAATACAGTATTTTTCCATGGTGTTCATGAACATTTACATTATTATTGGTTTTTTTATTATATCAGAAACTGTGACATCACAGGTCATTGAATTTTTTGTGTTGAAAGGTCGTAAAAAAAATCAAAAACAATGCATGATTCAAAATACATTTCAACAGTTATTGGAAAATTGTTGATAAAGTAATATAATGTTTTTCGAGTTGAGTAAAACTAAAAAAGTAATCATTTTGTTAACATCAATATTCGTGGCAATATGCTAGTA
>NW_026107488.1:0-542 GCF_025091365.1 Daktulosphaira vitifoliae | reverse complement strand
TATTAATAAATGAAAAACATATTGTAAAAGACTAATTATGTACATTCAATGAAATAACTCCTCTTAGTGTTGATCTTCTTTCAAAATAATAAATTTGTTTATATCTCTAGGAACGAAAACAAATTAAAAGTCTCGAAGATTTTTTTTTTTTACAATTTTTTCACTGTATAAGCTAATCAAGATACAATCTAAAATAAATTAACTAGAAATTTATGGACGATCTCATGTTTATTATTGTATTTATGAGCAATTTTTCATCTCGTATGACTACAGTGCTTCACAGTAATCCTACAACGTATAGAGTCATCTTCAAAGTGCTTAAACATCTTATGACATAATATTATAATCATATACCGGCCGAGCTATTTATCAACGGATTTTTTTAACCGTGCTTTATTTATTAGAGTAAAGTGCCTGAATTATAACGAGACTTATTGCTAAAGGCACGTGTGTACGATAAATAAGGATTAGCCCTGTGCACAAGTATTTAGATATATTTTCTCGAATATTATATTATTGTTATGAAGAAATATTTTTTAACG
>NW_026107487.1:0-542 GCF_025091365.1 Daktulosphaira vitifoliae | reverse complement strand
GCGTTGATAATAAGGACCTTACATGTTTTTCATTGACCACAAACTTTTTACAAGAAAACAAATTAACAATAAATGAATCATTATTAGAAATAATTAAAGAACACCTTAATAATTTACTTCAAAATTTGAATTCATACTTTCCAAAGGATGCTCAAGAATCGATTCAAAAAAACTGCGAATGGATTATAAATCCATTTTCAGTGACATCAAAACCAGCAGCTCTTAATGCGGCAGAATATGAGGTTTTTATTGACATGGTTTCGGAGAGTCACAATCAGACGTCATTTAAAAACAAACCAATATCTGAATTTTGGGCTCAGTTAGGGGAAGATTTTTCAGTATTGAGATCAAAAGCTAAATTGCTCTTATTGCCTTTTGGTACGACGTATCTTTGTGAAATGGCTTTTTCGAGGTACACTGCTACCAAAACAAAATATCGAGCACGTTTAAATGCAGAAGACGATATGCATCTCCAATTAACTTCTGTGACACCGGACATTGACAAACTTAGTCGCAAAAAGCAGGCACACTGTTCACATTAA
>NW_026107486.1:0-542 GCF_025091365.1 Daktulosphaira vitifoliae | reverse complement strand
TTTTTTTTTTTTTACGATCTATAGGTTGTTGTGCATTTAAAAACTATCGAGATTAATTTATGTTATTATTGATTTTTGTAAGTTACCGACATTTAATGTTTATTGTTTTTCATATTGAGAATTTAATAATATCATTTCCTGAAATAATTTTGTTCTTCGCTGTAGTGTTTACTTTTTTGGTAAACGGTTTCATTTATTTTTACAGTTTTGCTTAGTAATAATGTAATAATTACATTGAAGTAGTTTTGCTAACTAGAATAAATGTTTCAGGCTTACAGAGTTGATAGGTTAATTTAAAATAATTGTATTTCCAGGGCAACTTAAATAACCCACAAATGGCCTCTCGAAAGATATTTGAACTTAAGGAAACTACTTGTTATTATTATTATTATTTTATCGTACAATTGGATTATCGAAAAGTCTAAAACTTCATATTGTAAATTTTTTTCAGCATTAAATTTTATCTTACATGGTTGGGTAACATGAGAAAAAACACAGTTGATGCATTTAATTAATTAAAAATAATTTATCATGTTTTGCAT
>NW_026107485.1:0-543 GCF_025091365.1 Daktulosphaira vitifoliae | reverse complement strand
CATTGTTTATAGTTAATCAGTTTAAATTATTATTTGTTATACTGTAAATTTACTGTTGTAATAAATAATATTTCCCACAAACATTTTGATTGTTTTTTTTTAGTTAAAGTAAAACAATAACATTAATTAAGTTGAAAAATCACCATTTTTATGAAATTATTGGTAATTAGAAACACACGATAAATTTTTTTATCAAGTTATTAATAATTTTTAATACGTGCAAAATTTTAATTCAAGATGACATATTTAACTTATTTTTTGTTTCTTTTAAGTTANATTCAAGATGACATATTTAACTTATTTTTTGTTTCTTTTAAGTTAATTTTTATCAAAGCTTATCATTCAAAAATGTTGAAATTTTAAACACAATTTTAGCTCAACTTGGAAATTTAGAATTTATATAAAAAAATTAGAACTTTAATATCTATTAATTACTATTAATAGTAAATTTATGAGGAAAATTCAAAATTTTGTTAAAAATATTTTATTGTAACAAATTGTTTAAACAGAAGTTTTATTAAGCATTTATATGGAACACTTGGT
>NW_026107484.1:0-543 GCF_025091365.1 Daktulosphaira vitifoliae | reverse complement strand
TATATATAGTCTATAAAATATACATTGATAATATTTATTTGACGGAGTATTTATTTATTATTACAAAAAAACCACCTCAGTCACAACAATGTAAATATATAATAAGAAAGATCTATATAAAACATTTTATTAGTAAATAATAACCAAAAAAAATGTGTTTAAAACGCTCCTAGTAAGGCTGAGTACCAATATTACAAGTTCAATTATAATAGTCATTATCGGACCTGTCCTAATTATAATCCTCTGAATGCCTCTAAAATTCTCTATCTTATAAAAATTTGTTCGATTTCTTCACTCGCTCATCCACTGACACGGCCACGGCGTTGTCACACGTTNATTGACACGGCCACGGCGTTGTCACACGTTGACACCCCGCGGTCGTATCAGCTCCTTCTCAGCCACCGCTTCACTGTAAACCGGACCGTTACACACACGTGTTATCGTCGTGGTGTAAAGTCCAACAAATGCCTAGCGTCGAATACCCCGCCGCAATAATACGGTCCAGTCGGTCATCTTCGTGACACCGATCTCTTTGGTTACGCC
>NW_026107483.1:0-543 GCF_025091365.1 Daktulosphaira vitifoliae | reverse complement strand
TTTGTGGGCGGGGGGAACATTATATCTAAGGTATAAACGGCGGCAGCGGCGGTAGGAATATATAAATATATAATATATATATATTATATTATATATAAGGCGCATTACATGCGGGTGGTATTGGTCAGTCAAAATAAAAATTTGTTTATACACAGGCTGTTCAATAAGTTAGGAAACACCGATTTTTTAGAGCCGCTATTGATTTTTTTAATAATTTTTTTTTAGAGGCTAATTGAATAATTAAATGCNTTTTTTTTTAGAGGCTAATTGAATAATTAAATGCATCTTTTACGATTAAAATTAAAGTTCAACCCTAATGCAAAAGGGTAGAAATTTACCCTAACTTAAGAAGTTTAAATGACAACCCCTAATTTTTCTTACTCATTTCAATAGAGAATTCAATTTTAAAAAGAATTATGGTGAAAATAACTTTTTATGTTAAAGAATTTTTAAATAATCGTTGTTTTAAGGGTAGAAAAGTGTCCTATTTAAAGGCAGATTTTGCTATGATTATTTTTATGAATTAAATTTTATAAAGATGAT
>NW_026107482.1:0-543 GCF_025091365.1 Daktulosphaira vitifoliae | reverse complement strand
AAAAATTGAAAAAAATGCCCTCGTTCCCCGTAAATGGGGGAAACTTCCAAAAAAATTACAAATTTAAAAATCGCTAATTTTTTCAATTTTTTCAATTTTCTTTACTTAAAAGTGCCATAACTTTTCAANCAATTTTTTTTACTTAAAAGTGCCATAACTTTTTCAAAAATGAACATATCAATATAATTCTTTTTTATATAGATGCATAATATCATTACCTTTCATTTGGTATATTTTTTTCATAAATTTAACCCTTAACCTGCCCAAAACACTATCTACAGATTTGCATCGAAGCGTTTTTTATGATAGTGATTTTAATCACTGTCAGATATCATTATACTTGATCCATCTATACCACGTCACCACTGTGCTGCGACCCCCTGTGCTGGGTTTTTTTTATTAAGTTTAATGTCTGTTTTCACCATGAAGATAAAATAAAGTCCGAAATTTTTTTTTCGCATTATAAAGTAAATTACATTAGCTTTAATTTAAGATATATATAAAAGTGTCAGACCTTCCGGAACATTTTCAAAAGTTAAGTTG
>NW_026107481.1:0-543 GCF_025091365.1 Daktulosphaira vitifoliae | reverse complement strand
TAAATAACACCATTTCCCTTTATATACACATATATTAAACTTATAAATCATAACACTTAAATTCAGGATATAAATAAGGAAAAAGATCATGTAGCTTTTAGAATAAACCACAAATTTTTAACACGCTTATATTAGTTTCACTTGTATGTTGTATGTTTGTTGTTTGTAAATCTCCACGAGCCACGTGTTATTATTCTCGCATATTCCATCGTCTATGACCTTGAGACTAGACTGTCGTAACGCATTTACCCCACCCCGCTCACCACTCATCAAAAACAATATTTTCCTGTAAAATTTTATTTTTGGATTTCGTACCCGTACACGCGTGCGTGACATCAATTATATATATATATATGAGCAAATTTTTATTTTGACTGACCAATACCGTCCTCGTGTAATGCGCCTTACTTATATATTTATTATATATATACTTATATATTCCTAACGTCGTTGCCGCCGTTTATACTTCAGGTATAACGAACTTATATCGCCTTACTATATATATCTATGTATGTATGTATGTATATATATATATATATATAT
>NW_026107480.1:0-543 GCF_025091365.1 Daktulosphaira vitifoliae | reverse complement strand
GATTTTTTTGCCACAATATTTTTGGTTTAAAAATAATAAATATATCTTTGATGCTTTGTACAAACTATTTGAGTAAAAATGTTAAATTAATGACTTAAAACATTGAAAAACTTAAAAAAAATTGGATTCATTTGGTTTAATCCTCGTAAGTCGTATTGATAACAGTTATCTTATTGGTATTTAATATTTTCAGTTGATTAATCGTTTGGTACAACTAGCTCATATCTACTTGTGATTAAATGGATTATTTACACGTTTATGTCTTTTGTCGTTTGTACTAAGCATCAACCAGTTATAATTATTAATATTACTTTGTTTTTATCAAAAAAAAATTATTTTATTATTTTATGTTAGTAATATAAAATTTTGAGAATTGATAAATTTTGATACATATTACAGTTATTGAAAATTTGGTGTCGATGATGAAGATATTGATTGAGTAATGCATGAATTTGTAGAGAGTTAGATGCAAGGAAATAGGTAATGAAAAATTATAATAATTTAATAACACTATCGTGATCAGACGTCGGAGGTCTGTCGGAT
>NW_026107479.1:0-543 GCF_025091365.1 Daktulosphaira vitifoliae | reverse complement strand
ATTTGTTTTACTCATTGAACCTAAAATTACAGGTTTACACAAGATATGAAAAATATTTATCAATGCTAACATTTAAGATCAATTTAAGATTATATATTCTCAAGCATCAATACAAATAATAAAGTAAAATCAAAACCATAAAGGTTGTAAAATATAAATAAGTCTTGAAGAATTTTTTTAATTGATTTTTTTCCAATATAGATATATTTTATCTATCGTAATAGAAAAAATTTGAAAAAATATATATTTTCAAATAAACGTTTTTCAATTAAAAAAAAAAGTATATTGATCATGACGTAATTGTCATAAATACGTTAACTGGTACATTTCTATTAATGTTATTAAAATATGTTAAGTCTCATACGCATAGCTAATCAACTTATTAAATTCGCACTACAAGCAAATAAGTAGTCAATAACTTATAGTTATTGACCTATTATTGATCTTTATAAATCTTAATCCATTATCTAACTTTATTTAAAAAATAAAAACGTGTAATTAGATATTTTTTATCGAATAAGTTTTAATAGTGGTCATTAGGGT
>NW_026107478.1:0-543 GCF_025091365.1 Daktulosphaira vitifoliae | reverse complement strand
TTAAAACATAATTTCCTAAAATTTTGTGAACAAACCTGAATGATTCATGCGATCGATTTCTTCCCTTTTTGTATTATTCTCCATTCCAATATAATTTAAATTTTCAATATACCAAATAAAAATGACATCCAAAATTTCTTTATTTAAATATATTATTTTATTATATTAATAAAATTATTATTTAAATATTATAATCTTATATTATGTAATTATATTTTAAATAAAACAAGTAATACATATATTATATTTTTAAAAGATACATGTTATTTTTTTAAAGTCATTTTTAAAACTCTTTCTTTTTCCTTAATACGATTATTGATGGGCAAATTCCCATTCCCCTAAAAATTTAATTATAATTTTATATTACTTATATCCTTGAATAGTGATATAGCTACTCCTGTAAACAATTCTACTAGGAAAGGAACTAATTTTAAAATAAAAAAAATAAAATATGTGTAAAAATGAAAAAACAGTAAATAAATCTATTAATGTTATTTCTTTAATTAATATTACTTTGATTCATTAAAAACTCTCTTTGTTCCT
>NW_026107477.1:0-543 GCF_025091365.1 Daktulosphaira vitifoliae | reverse complement strand
AGTTTGTAAACTATGTAATACTAAAATATATTTTTATTAGATTACCTTTAGTACAAGTAATACTAATTTTTATCACAATTTAGATTTATAAGTTAATATTTACTAAATTATATTTTTAACTATCAGAACTACAAAAAAAAAAATAATAATAATTCAACAAAACTATCTACAAATAATATTTTTATGCGATTTATCATAATAACATAATGTAAAAATACACACCTTTACGTGATATTTTTAAAATAGTAATAAACTTACTTTCGATTCTACATGGCGTTTCTTTGTCTGAACAAAATGTATTTCCGCAGTGTAATAAGTCACAAATTCCAGGGCCTCCTTGAGTCTGTATGATTAAAAAAAAACATTTTAAATATAGTGCATTTTAAGTCATATAATTGTTTGTATATATCTCTTTCATCGCATTGTTCAATAACATTGTTATATATTTTTAATAGACTTTACTGTTTTTGATTTAGTTGGAAATTCAATCTAATTATCTTTTATTTATAAATCAGTACAAAATTTTAAGTGAACTACACATTT
>NW_026107476.1:0-543 GCF_025091365.1 Daktulosphaira vitifoliae | reverse complement strand
TTACTCGCAACCAATGTCAAGTACTTTGAGATGTACCGCGAATTTCAGTGGCTCTTTCCTCGGCGTTATTTCAAGAAAAATAACGATTTCGACAAAATATCTTTTGCTGCTGATGTCCGTGAGATTGCCAATTTTACGGAGTGGAAAATGTACAGCGATCAAGTGTCGTATCAGCAACTACCGGCAAAGGATATTTTTCAGCACGTTGTCGAGTTGTCTATTAAATCTGAAAATGCGCTGCGTTTGTTATGTCCAGAAGATGAAAAGCGTTTCATGAAAATGGTTATATCAAACGACCCCGACTTATCTTTGGAGACATTTGACGGGTATCAGTACTACTCAATATTCTCCATAGGCACTAGGTATCCGTTTCAGTTCTCCGAAGACGATAAGCGTTTCGTTTTAAGAGGATGTCGGATGAGTGATGTCACTTCCTACCTGCTTGGCCAACGAAAATATGAGATAAACGCGACACCGCAGTTGTCGAACGCGCTCAAGACATCCCCAGCTATCAAGTGTTGCGGTAACAACAGTCTGGGTGAT
>NW_026107475.1:0-543 GCF_025091365.1 Daktulosphaira vitifoliae | reverse complement strand
TATAGTTACGGTGCGTACAGGTGACGGCGAACTCAAACGGCCCGTCGTAAAAATTACCAAACTACCTGTTGAAAACTGACATCTCTATTATCCTTTCTCTTATACCTTTTATGTTATTTATGTTTTTTACTACTATAAGATTGACGGGTAACATTGCATTTTTATTCTACATTAGATTTTCCATTTTAATTTAAAATTATTATTTTTTTTTCGTGTAATTCAAAAAAAATTAAAGTTAAGATTTTTATCTATAAAATGTTATGGCATATGCATAAAAATAGAAAACACAATATTTATCTTTTTTTTAAGAAAGGGCAACTAAAATTAACTCTGATCTAATCGTTTCAAACTTTTTGTGTTATATCTCAGAATATACCTAGTCATATGAAGTTTTTGACGTATGATAAGGTCAAATTAGTTTTTAGATATAATAATCCGTGATATTCCCTTGCTTCTTACGTATAATACACACATTAGTTAAGACTATACTCACATATGCACTACATGTAATAAATTATTTAAAAATGTGTCATGTGTATGTTA
>NW_026107474.1:0-544 GCF_025091365.1 Daktulosphaira vitifoliae | reverse complement strand
TTCACGCAATTATTCCCGCAGTACTCTTCCATACGATCCAAATTTTTATTATAAGAACATTTAATGTGATATGAAAAACTGTGGGGATCGTGTATATTAATTTGATTGTNGAAAAACTGTGGGGATCGTGTATATTAATTTGATTGGTATAAGAAATATCAGGTTGAGGATCGCATGTAGCAATAGGTGTTAGAATTGATTCAAAATCAGCATAAATTACGAATTCCACGTGGAATTGCTTGTGGAAGTTTTANAATTACGAATTCCACGGGAATTGCATATGGAAGTTTTGAAATTTAACCATGTGTTTGGGGGGTTTCGATAGAACCGTTTTAACCTTCATGGAGTTTTCGAGTTGGTGATTGAGTAGTTTTGCTTCTGAATAAAAGAATAATAAACAGCCATCATATAGAAATTTGAGAGATTTATGCTTTAAAGTTGAACGGATACCAACCGCTCTAAATTGGAAATACAACAGAAATGTCCGAAAGGTTTGTCTTTTTGATCTAAATAAAGTAAATTCGCGTGGTTGCTATGTTTATTT
>NW_026107473.1:0-544 GCF_025091365.1 Daktulosphaira vitifoliae | reverse complement strand
GTGTTTTTAAAGAAACTATAGTCAAACCATTTATGTTCTTCTTACTTAGAAATTCAATTTAATAATTTTATATTTAACCAGATAAAAATATTTTCTAGTACTAGTTGATTCAATAACTACTTATCTTTTTTTTTTAATTTTTAAATAATTACATTTATTTGCATCTAAATTATATTCTCAAAAATGCCATTCGAAGTGCCCTTTTTAAATCCCCCCTCATTAAAATGTTATTGAATAATATTTTATTAGTTTGTAAGGCTACAAAACTGTAGACGATTATATTTTGGCCACAGCAGATAATACATTTTCGTAACTTAAATGGTAGCATGAAGAAATTAAGAACTAGGGCAACTACAAAACTAGGCGAAGCCTACACAATTTTAGAACACAAATATAAAATTAAACTAAAACTAATTGAATATCTTTTAGAAATAATGTAAATATAAATATTTGAAGTTATGTGGTTTGATATTTTAATCATATCTAAGTTAATCTACCCGAAATAAGAAATAGTTTTAGGCGAGAAGAAGAGTGCGGACGAGAA
>NW_026107472.1:0-544 GCF_025091365.1 Daktulosphaira vitifoliae | reverse complement strand
TATTTTTTCGATTTTTAAGAGTAATAACTTAAACTAAATACGAATTGTAATCATTTGACGTATCGTTGAAAAAAGTAGGTCCAGTGAGGGTTGACAAAATAAATCGTAGCCACAAAAAGAACCACATAGTAAAATAATATTAACATGAAAAAGAAATTTCTTCTCACGCAGAGAGACTATAGTGATAGGATCCTTTATATTTATTGAAGTTATTGAATATAAATGAGATAAATATCAAATGATTTAAAAATTTTATTCTAACTTAAAAAAAAAAAATGCAAAAACTACTCGCCGTACACGGAATTTATCCTTGTATCGCAAGCACGAAATACACAAGTGTTCCCGTCTCGGCAACTGTTCGTTGCTTTCGTCACGTGATAAAATTGGCTATTTAAGCTAACTCAAATTAAAAAATTACATTTTTGACTTTAAAAAAATAAAAAAAAGCTTGATTTCTTATGTCTTATGAACTTTATTCTATGTCAATTAAATTATATAATATTCATGAAAATCAATATATTCTCCTAATAAGATATTTTAAAAT
>NW_026107471.1:0-544 GCF_025091365.1 Daktulosphaira vitifoliae | reverse complement strand
ATTTTATAATATTAGGAATTAAAAATGTCAAAAAAAAAAACAAAAGTCAAAGTAGTCATGCTATAAAATTACCCTGTGATAAAATGCTGTATGGAGTAAAACCATACATCAAGAATACAAACCAGAATATTTTTATTAAAACTAATTAGTCTTATATTAATCAAAGTCATAAAAACTACAAAATATTATGTTCAGATTTTCAACAAGTTTTATACATTTATTACTAAAATACTAAATTAATATTAATGTAATTAATAGTGTATATTATTAGGTATAATTTTATAAAATTCGTCTATTAGAATATACTTTTAGAAGAGAAGGCATTAAAAGATTTTTTTAAATCTAGTTTCAACTAAATAAGGTGAAATGTCAAACAATTATTTGAATTATAATAAAAAAAGTTAACATTGTAATAAAATTATATTTTATAGTAATTGAAATATATATCCTTATGTATAATTAAATAGTAAAATAAGAGGTAAAAATGTAGTATTTGGCACAGCTTAGTTGCAATAAATGAAAAATTTTTAATAACAATGAAATT
>NW_026107470.1:0-544 GCF_025091365.1 Daktulosphaira vitifoliae | reverse complement strand
GTATATATAAATGTGTTAGACTTTCCGGAACACTTTCAAAAGTTAAGTTCTATTTTCTATATGCATTTTTTAGATTTGAGCCCCACTGGGAAATAGTCCGATTAAAAAAAAAGTATGTCGAATGAAAGATGTATATAAATATTACTTCTCATGGAAAAATTTGTATTGATCCATTCATTTTTTAAAAAGTAAAGTATATATAAAAGTGTCAGTATTTCCGGAACACTTTCAAAAGTTAATTTTTTGTGAAAAAGTTTCCATTTTGAAACCCCCCTGTGGGCAGGCAAGAGTTAAATGTTCATAAAAATATGTCATATGATAGGTAAATACCTAAGGCTTCAATATAAAATAAAGAATAATATTGATTTGTTCATTTTTAAAAAAATTACGGCAGTTTTAAGAAAAAAAATGTCTAATATTACCGATTTTTTAAATTTGTAATTTTTTTGCAGGTAATTGGGAAGTTTCCCACAATTACGGGGAACGAGGGAAATTTTTTCAATTTTTGAGGGTAATGTCTTCGACTAGATACGATTTGTGATCT